>NW_026879763.1:0-283761 GCF_032173495.1 Musca vetustissima | reverse complement strand
TATTTTAGGTTTAAAAAGGATACATTAGAGCGGATCAAATAAGTTCAAAGTATTCAGCAAAATAATGTTGGTAATAGAACCAGTTCTTTTTTCATCTAGTTCTTTTTGCTCGTTCAGATTGTAGGTGTACAATTTTATTCGAAGTTTTAAGGAGTTCATAATGTATCTTTGGAGTTCATTTTTAGGGCCAACAGCATACAAAGGACTAGTTCAAAGTAACTATTCTCTAAAAGGAGCGACCGGCACTAGTTCTCTTCTTTTGTTCATCTAGTTCCTTTTAATTATTTCGTTTAGCTTGTGGGTGTATCCATATTCGAAGATATTATTGTATTTTCGGAGCTGATATTTTAGGGTCTGAGCATACAATACCGTGGGTCGTTCCGGAAAGAACTAGTCCAAATGGGCAATTATGCAAACGAAGGTCGTTCATGCTTCTTCATTTGTTTGCTTGAATGATATACAACGTCTAGTTATTACGCGGAATATTTCATTTATCAATAAAAGAAAGAAACAACTAATGTTACATAATCTGATACATATATGGGTTGGTGGAGCGAAATAAGCAACGGGTGCAAATAAGGCCGACGGATCAAGAGGAGCTAGGATAACGAGAGCAAAGAGTAACGAGCGAGCAAAATGATCTAGGTGCACGAGAGCAAGAAGAAACAAAAGATCCTGACCTAGTTCCGATCGTTCCTGGATCGGCATATTTCCTTTGCAACCCTTGAGAGAAAATGTTTAATGCTTAGAGCTATCTTCTTTGCGAAACTTTGAATTCTATAATAACCACTATAATTATTATGTGACCCTTTAGATGCTATAAAATACAATCTTGCATATGTAGTAGTAAACGAATTTTGTAAATTAAATATATTCGTAGTATTTAAAAGTGTGACTGGCGTAGTACCCGGTAGATTCCTGCCTTCACGTCCCTCCATAATCCGAACAATGGGGTGTATGTGCTCCTCTCGTCATGAGCTTATATACAGGTTTTAAAGATAATAAAATTCAAAATTCTTCCACAACAGCCATAATCTTACAATAACATTAAAAATTTCTGATCATTGCAAATAATGTAATAACATACTTCTTGCATCTGCAAAAACTTAAATATGTAATTATTATTTGGCCATAACCTGGCTGGCAAAATAATACTGCATTCAAGTTGTGTTAACACATGTTTGTTAAAAAATGTTAAAACGTACTCATTTAAAGAAGTTAAAGACCTATGAAGGTTTTTTTCGGTTCTTTTTTTGGAGAATATGTTTAGCATTGTTCTGTAAGCTGGCATATGAACCAGAACCTCAAAGTGAGTACCAACACTTTTAAGTATACATATGTACATACATAAATGCAGCATGCGAATATGCTATAATTATAAGCTTGATTTTAAATAGATTGCAAGGGTTACAAGCCAGTACACACCAAAAAAAAAGAAAATACATAAGCGTAATATTAATGATTGGAACAAAGGAACAAGATGGTCGAAAGACTTCTACCAACACAGAGACTCAAAATTTTTAATAAAAATGTGATATTAAAATTTGCATTTACATACAGTGTCTATTTCTGAAATTCATTAAATAATATAAATTTTTTTTCTATTAAAAATATTTTCATTATTCGCACTTGAACTTCTCCATTACACCTCGATATGTACAAACACACAATTTTCCTTCCCAATTGCCCGAAAGAAGAAATACCAAAAACATCAAACAAAATTTCACAGTCATTAAGACAGCAATTTCTGGAAATTTGACATGTAATCGATTACAAAACACATTGCAAGTCATGAATGAGTTGTGTGCCGTTGTTTGTTGCATGAAAAGTCGTTTTTGCTGTACCTTGCACCAGTACTCAGTTACTAAGTCATTGTGCTACTGTGGTGTTGCATTGGGAAATTGTTCGTTGCAGGTTGCAATAAAATGCAAGCTTACAAGGTGTCTGCAATAAATTGAAATAAGTCAAGTGAACGTTGAATGGAAAATTCGGTAAAAGGAAGCCAGGGAAATGTGGTGGAAGTAATACTTGTGGAAAAGTTTTATTTATTTGTATTGCATCATATTTCCCAAGAGTAATTTGTATATGAAAACATATAACGAATGTTTGAGGAAACAAAGAAATAATATAATTGTTTAATTAAAGATTTGATAAAAAAAATCGACCTACGAAATAGGCAATTCTCATTTGGAGTTTTAGGTATAGCCGCCATATATCGGCATACCGAGTTTCAGTATTTTGTAGATTTTATTAGAGTTGTTCTATCTAGTTCAGATAGCTGATCGCTCTTTTTAGTTCAGCTCTTTTGACTGAACTAGTTCGGTCTTCCAGTTCAATCGTTCACAATTAAGCTCAGCTGTCGTTTTACTTCGGTCGTTCTTTTAATAGTTCATGGCTCTCCGAATCGTTCTTGGAAGATTGTAATATGTGAATAAAAACAATTTTAAAATTTTGTTTTTTATGGCGAGGATATTATATAGAAACATTTTAGAACAGTTTATGGGGATCTATAAGGTGTCGATTTTTAAAGAAAAGTTTCAGAATAATTGAAAAATTACATGCGAGCATAAATGATAGGCAACATATTTCACATGTTTGCTAAATGAAAGCGCTGTTAATATCACATGCAAAATAAAACTCGATCGGTGACCTTCCATTTAGAGAAAAATCGAACTAGGTCAGTAAAACGCTCACATTTGGACTAAAAGGAACGATTATTCCAGTTCATTCTAAAACTAAAAAGAACGACTTTGAAAGACCTAGTTCAATCGGTCTTTTAAGTGAATCGTTCATTTGAACTAGTTCGTTCGTGAATTGTACAACTCTAGATTTTATACGTTTGTTAATCGAATATTTCTGTTTTACATTGGGTAGCAAATTTGCATACCAATATATATGAATATTTGCCAATGGTTGGATATAACGTGCACATAAGTGTACCCGCATTATTTTGAAATCTTAGGAAAATTAATCATTAAAATTGGCTGCAACTTAGTATTATTTTGGTTAGAAAGTATCTATGGAAAACTAAGTTGGCAAAGTTCCGTAAAAAATTTAATGGACCTTTACCTAGTATCCGAAACTACGTACCTCTTAAAGAAAACGATTTATTTATTAAGTAATCCACTTCGATCTTTATGTGAAGATTATAACAAATTATATAATAGGATGTCTTGATCCGAACCTCTGTATGTCATCGAATAATTTATATTACGTTCTTCTTAAGGACAAAAGAGAGACTAATGGAGCAAGTGTCACGAAATTTAGCATTTAGGTTTGATTCAAGCCAAAGATATCAACTATCGGTTACTATTTAAGGAAAACAATAGACCAAAACTTCAATTATGACTGTTTTCTAGTCGCTCTTAAAGCCACAATCATGAACCAAACGTCACAATATTTTAAAAGGAGATGGAGTTTTGTCGAGTTGGGCAATCTTATTCACGTAGCGGAACGATCTTTCTCGTTCCTTTTTAAAAAAGGAACTAGTTCCTTAATGTAGTTCCTTTGCTCCATGCAGTTCTTTTGATCTTTGCAGTTCCTTTTCTCCACATAGTTCCCATTCGTACACCGTTCCCTTGAATCTCTCACTCTTAAAACAACAATTATTAACTAAACGTTAAATGTAGAGTTGAGCAATCTATTTCTCGTAGCGGAACGATCTTTCTCGTTCTTTTTTTAAAAAAGGAACTAGTTCCTTAATGTAGTTCCTTGGCTCCATATAATTATTTTGGTCTTTGCAGTTCCTTTTCTTCATATAGTTCCCATTCCTACACCGTTCTCTTGAATCTCTCACTTTCATCGTTCCTTTTGTTTGGCTCACAAAGTTCCGTGTTGATTTGTTAATAGAAGAAACTGAAAACTAGTTCCGATCGTTCCTTTCTCGGAATAGTTCCAATGAACTAGTTCGTTCCGAAATTACCCAACTCTAGAGTTGTGGCCAACGAATAACCATGGATGTGATGATCGATCCACATTTTGAGATTCAAACAGACTCTGTATTTTTTAACTTCTTCATTATTACACTAGGGAGCGCAAATGTCACGAGATTTTGTTCATATTCGCAATTTAGCACCGCTAAAACGTGTCTCGCTGTTCTCGAATATCAAAGCAATTGAAATACAAAAAAACTCGTCAATATTATTAATGAGTTAAAGTTTTGACAGTATGTCAAACGAAAAAACAGAAAATCCAGAATGCAACCGGACAGTGTAAAGTCAATAATAGTCGTTCAAAAACTCGCACTCTCTTAAGCCATATAACATTCCGGGCAGGTTGCCGAAATTCTAAGAGTGCATGGATGACTGCAAAAATATTAGAAAAATAGCTTCACCATTGATTAGTCTCTCGGCTATAATGAATAACAAACAAATTTTATACTTGTATTGCTCTTTTCAGATTTTTTTAAATTATTTTCAGGTCCACAAGTTCTTGCTTAGAAACGAAAGATATACGATTGCTTCATAACGAACCTAATCATTCTCCAGAGTATGAATTTGCATTTACATACAGTGTCTATTTTAGTTAAAAATTAACAAGTTAAAAAGTGTCAGTCGGTGTTGCCGACAGATGCATACCCACAGCCAATGGTTTGCGGAGGTCTTCGGGTTTTATTATTCGATTTATATAAGGTATGTTTTTATCAAGGAGGTTTCAGATTAAATGTTGACCAAATGAGTTATACCAGAAGGAGTGGACCAAACGATCCCATTTTCCTGCTCTTTCAAAAGCGGACATTCCATTGGCCTGATATTGGATTTAGAAATATTGACAATGTTGACCCTTTGTGAGGTAGGTATCAGGGGAAGTGGACCAACGGGTTCCATCTTGGGACTTCATATAGGCTTGGTAATAATAATGGGTTGTATAAAGTTTGGTTCAAATCGAAAATTCCATTCGCCTGAAATTGGATTTATAAATATTGACAATTTTTACCCTTTATGGGGGAGGTATCTGAAGGAGTAGACCAATGGAACCCATCTTCCTACTCGATCTAGGGTTGGTAAAGATAATACAATAGAAAGTAGTCTGTTATTTAGCTCTGTTTGGTTCAAACGTTCGGGAAGGGGAATTTCTAAATGAACGATTGTATCAAAAGTACTAGGTGAACGAGAGCAAAGAGGAACGACTGATGCAAAAGGAACAAACTGAACGATAGAACCGGCACTAGTACCGATCTATCCTTTTACGGAATGACTCATTTCAACCAATTCGTTCCGGAACGAACCAACTTGATGATTTGCGGTAAGCAAAAATATTGTTCCTCAGATATGTAAATATTGAAACCAGCAATTAAATATCGATTTGTCAAAACAGCCTATCAATATTCTAAAATTTATGTGTATTCCTCCTTGATTTAATCTTTCAAAGTCGCCATCAAGCAGATTTGCCAAATCTGGTTTCTTAAACTACAAATACTAGAATCTATTATCTTAAATAACCAATTGTCTACGACTAAATTTCATTGAGTTTCTATGTCAAAACGATTGATTACCATTAACAAATTTTGATAATCAATTTGTGGTTAACAGTCAACTTGACTTGAGACTACCAGCTACCGTAAATTAGACAACTGTTGATCCAACAACCTTTTTGGTTAGACAGAATCGAAAAGAAACCGCTTAACAAAAAAAAAAAAAAAAATGAGAAAACAAATAACCATCAGAATGACCTTTATGGGCTCACTAAAGCTTCGATTTTCGCATTCTCATAAGTAACGATTAATTAATATTCATGCAGGCGTAGAAGGGCACAACATTTAAATATATAGAAAAGAAACGTCATATGCCGTATAATGATAATGTTAAATGTTTTTAAAGCGTGAAATAGCAACAAATTCGATCATTTAGAGAATTGACATTGTCATGCGATTAGAAAATATGACATACATATATTATATAGCATGATAATACCAATGCACAAATATATTCACGTGATTATTATTTTTTCAAAATTAATTAGTTAATAACTAATTTATAAAAACTTAGTTCGTGGGGTTGAACATTTTATACCCTCCAAAATTATGTGGACATTTAAAATACATAAAATCGATTGGGACTTTTATATGGGGGCTATACCAAACTACAAATACTCTGGTTGGAAAATTGAATATATACTAACATCGAGTGACATTTGTATGGGGCTATTTGTTTATTCATCAAGGCCCTTGAATGTCAAATTGTGACTTTGTAATACTCAAAATGCTAAAAAATGGTATTACCGATATATGGGAGCTATACGAAAATGTGTAGAAAAATTTTTATTTTATTAAATACCGAATAATGGAGGAACCGTTATATGTATCCAATTTTATCCAATTATAAATCCAAAATTCCATAATTTGGAAGGTACCTAAAACGTGCACCAGTATTGATATTTTTTGCTAGGAAGAATTCGAAGTGTGGAAAAATTAAAAACGGTATCTTAAATACTGCGAGCTCTATTGTGATTTCAATATGGGCGTGATATTTTATTATTTTGTAGACTTACCTCAATTTCTGGAATACCCTTAGCCAAATAGGGTTTTAAATGTTCCAGTGAGTTCATAAAACATTTCAGTAGTTCAGTATCATCTCGTCTGCAAGGTTTGATATATTCAGCTGGAAGAAAGGAAAAATAAAATAAATTTTGTAATGTATGGAGAATATTGATTTTTTGTCTGAAAATTTTTGAAAAAATATTTCTGAATAGTGTTTTTCAAGGCGTGGATTTTTTAAGGAATAATTTTTCTACCTATCATTTCAAGAGTAAATTTTCTGAGGTTTCTTTGGAGGCATACTAGAGGGGTGTCTTATAGATGCATGGAGTTTTTTAAAAATATTATTTCGAAGTTGATTAAAGGCTTGAATTTTTTAAGAACATTGTTCGGGGTCGAATATAGGCTTGAATTTTTTATGAAAGTTTTTCGGGTTTATTGAATGCGTGAATTTTTTAAGAAAGCATTTATTGTGGTCTTTAGAGGCGTGGATTTTTTAAGAATATTTAATATTTTGATTCATTTATAGAAGACACATTAAGGTGTACAAAGATTAGATGAAATCGAGAGCCGGGCATTTGAAAATCGAATCCAAATTGTCTAAAACGAATTTAGTTCAAAGTAACTTGTAATATAAAACCGACAATTCGACGAAATAAATTTTTACCGCAGTCAACGACCTCAAATTTTTTTTTTAAATCCACGATGTGTATGTCCATAATTTTTTTTAAAAATTTATGTTTAACCAGTAAGGAAAGTAGTAAAGTCGGACGGGGACGACTATGTGATACCCTTCACCACTGTGGGTATATTCAACAGATGAATCCTAACAGACGTCGAATGTTTGAAGGACCATTAACATGAAAATGGATCCATAAACATGTCATTCTGCAACCTATACTAAATTTTTCATTTGGTCAGATACAGGGTTGCTTCAAGCTAGGTTATATTAACTTCAGTACGTTGTGCCAAATT
Source organism: Musca vetustissima (assembly GCF_032173495.1). NCBI lineage: Eukaryota > Metazoa > Arthropoda > Insecta > Diptera > Muscidae > Musca > Musca vetustissima. The sequence continues at coordinate 276,311 of NW_026879763.1, read as the reverse complement.
TTTTGTCAATCGGCCTACCTTGGGGTCTTTGGTGAACCATTTATTTATCGGACGAAAATATATATTGGAGCTTTATCTAAATCTGAACCGATTTTTAGGAAACATAGCACACATAATTCTGGACCCAATTCAGTACCCTTTGCCAAATTTCGTGCAAATCGATAGATATATAAGGTCTTTGGTACACCATTAACATTAAATCGGACGAAAATATATATGGGAACTATATCTAAATCTGGACCGATTTTCAGCAAACTTAACACACATCAGTCTAGGCCTAATTCAGTAAGCTGTGCCAAATTTCGTTCAAATCGAAAGATATATAGGGACTTTGGTACACCATTTACATAAAATCGGACAAACATATATTTATGAGCTATATCTAAAACTGAACCGATTTTCTCGAAACTTGGCACACATCATTTTGGACTTAATTGAGTACTTTATGCCTAATTTCGTGCAAATCGAAAAATATATAGGGACTTTGGTGCACCATTTACCTTAAATCTGACCAAAATATATATGGGAGCTATATCTAAATCTAAACCGATTTTTCCCAATTTCAATAGGGTTCGTCCTTGGGCCAAATGAATGAGCTGTGCCAAATTTCATCCAATTCGAATAATAAATGCGACCTGTACTTTGTTTACAATTTAACATGGACAGAGGGACGGACGAACGGACAGACGGGCATGCGTAAATCGACTTAGAAAGTGATTCTATCCATATTCTCAAAAGGAACCATGTGTCTATCTCGATTCCTTTTGCCTGTTACAAACATATGCACAAAGACATAATACCCTGTACCACAGTGAGGTGAAGGGTATAAAAATGCACGCTTTATATCCATAAATTCTTCAAAAATTAATCATTAAAATAGCACGCCTTATACGCCCACAAATACTTCAAAAAATATTCTATAGGTCAATAATTTTTTCCAAAACTAATTTTTAAAAATCTAAGCCTTATTCGTCCATAAATTTCACTTACTCTTCAAAAATTAATCTTTAATAATCCACGCCTTCTAGGTCCATAAATTCTTCAAAAATTAATCTTTAAAACCCCACGCCCTATCGGTCTATAAATTATTCAAAAATTAATCTTTAAAAATTTACGTCTTGTGGATCCATAAATTCTTCAAAAATATTCGTTAAAAATCCACGCCTTATGGGCGCCGAAATTCTTCAACAATACCGCCTTAGTATTCCATAAATATTTTTATTTGTTCAATTTTACTTTCTTCTATTCGATTAGTAGGTATGAAAAGTATTCAATTAGCATCTATTTAACCACAATGACTTCGTCTGCTTCTTCGTCGGAAATCTCTAACGCAAACATATAGAAAGTGTTAAAATAAATATTTTTCATTTATTTTGTAAATAAAAATAATGAAATTTTGCAGGTTTTCATAAACACCCTACCCATTACTTGTTTTCTTTAAAGGTTGTAATAATAAAAACAACATTTTAAAATTAAATAATGAAAACTTTTGTTCGCAAAGATTTAAGTGTTGACACAAATGCATCATCAGCATCACCCTCAGATGAGCCATATCTTTTAGGCTGAAACAAAAAATTGAAAAAATAAATAAATACAATTTTTGCTAATGAGTTAAGGTCATGCATCATAAAACGTATTTTGCCTTGGGGAAAAATTAGCATAATATTTTTTTGGGGGGAATTCTGAATATTGAAAGATGACACAAGAAAAAAGAAACACAATTGTTGAATTTTAAAAATGTGTGTCAGTGGTAAAATTTATATTTTTGTTAATGGATGTTACGAGAAAAAGAAGAAGGTCTAGACTGGTTATTGTAGTTGATGTAAGGTGTGAATAATAATGACATAAGAATGCCAACTTGACGAAAATGTGATTTGAATATTTTTTATATTTTAGATATGACACAAATTTCCCAACCAATTTTACAGATAGGAAATAACATCATGCACATTATAGAATCTACCAATGTTATAATTATCATTCTTTAGAAAATTAGCACTTCTCACATCTAATTAGTAATAATAGTTATTTATAATTTAGTTCTAAATAAAAAAGGGCAGATTAGACTGTAATGTTGCGGAAATAGTAGAATAAGTAATTTGTAAACAAATAAATAATAATAATATTTTTGAAGAATTTATTGACCTATAAGGCGTGAATTTTTAAAGAAATTTTTAAAAATTAATTTTTGAAGAATTTATGCTCCTGTAAAGCGTGGATTTTAAAAAATATTTTTTGAAGAAATTTCTGATCTATAAGGTGTGGATTTTTAAAGAATATTTTTGAAGAAATGTCTGGTCTATAAAGAGTGGATTTTTAAATAATATTTTGGAACAATGTATGCAGCCATAAGGCGTCGATTTTTAAAGAATATGTGGACCTATAAGGCGTGGATTTTTAAAGAATATTTCTGAAAAATTTTTGGACCTAAAAGGATCTTTAAAGAACATTTTTAAGAATTTGTGGACCTATAAGGCGAAGATTTATTAAGAATTTTTTTTGAAGAATTTTTGGAGCTATAATGCGTGGATTTTTAAAGAATATTTTGAAGGATTTTTAGACCAATAAAGCGTAGATTTTTAAAGAATATTTTGAAGGATTTTTGGACCAATAAAGCGTGGATTTTTAAAGGGATTTTCGGACCTAAAATAATTTTTAAAGAACATTTTTGAAGAATTTATTGATCTAAATTGCGTGAATTTTTAAAGAAAATTTTTGAAGAATTTATGGACTTAAAGGCATGGATTTTTAAAGAATATTTCTGAAGGATTTTTGGACCAATAAGGCGTTGATTTTCAAAGAATATTTCTGAAGGATTTTTGGACCTATAAGGCGCGGATTTTTTAAGAATATTTCTGAAGGATTTATTGGCCTAAAAGGCGTGAATTTTTAAAGAATATTTCTGAAGGATTTATTGTCCTAAAAGGCGTGGATTTTTAAAGAACATATTTGAAGAATTTATGGACCTAAAAGGCTTGGATTTTTAAAGAACATTTTTGAAGAATTTATGGACCTAGAAGGCGTGGATTTTTAATCAATAGTTTTTTAAGAAATGGTTCCATAGTCTGTATTTTTATAGTTTTAAAGTCATATTTCTTTCCATTCCTTTCTTTTGGTTATCATAAAACATAACACTTCCTAAAAAAGATGGACTACTTGAACTTTCTTTAATTTGCTTTTTTATATAGACTATTTGGTTTTAAAAGTTTAGCATTCCACCCTAATATATTCAATGTACATTTGAAATTGTAAATCACAGATTTTTTTTTTAATGTTGTTTATTTTTTTCTCCCTCTCAAATCGCACTTCATTTTACTATGCGGAAGTATTTTGTTCGTCACACTTTTTTGGTCCAAAACAAATACAAGTTTTTGAGATAGTTAATTAGCGACAGACCACTACGCAGATCATCGTATTTTTTATAATCAATCGAGACATTGGGCAGACGTCAGACATAACTGATTCAAACAGCAAATGCATATATAAATGCTTTTTGATTTCATTTTATTTGTTTTGGATTTGATTTTGTTTTTGCTTTTTTTCACTTTTATTTATTTTTATCTGTTACTACTTCGTACCTTATTTTGTTAACGTTTGTATAGTAAACAGCCAAAAGGCAATATAGAAAGATAAATACCTAATGGGCAAACTGACTTCATAACGAAAAGAAAACAACAATTATAACACAGTTCAAAGTCGCTTTTGGCCAGAAGACAAAGTCAAGGTCAAGTTCATCCAAAACACAAAAAAAAGATGCGGATGTAAAGCAAAAATGTGTGTATGTTTAGTATGTTTAAATGATATTGTTGCCGGCCGGCCCTACTGCAGGTGTAGTGTCATTATGAATGGAATATTTTTTTTTAATTTGTGAATTGATTTAAGCATCATTTTAAGCAAACCGGTAGGTCAGTCATTCAGTCGTAGGGTAAAAAATAAAAACAAAATATTTGAAAACATTCCGTTAATTTGCAAATTAATTTTTTTGACTATGCATTTAAATTTCAAAATGTTGTTGCATACGGAAATGATCTTATATTTGAAATTAAAAATAATTATTTTAGACCATGACAATGTACCGAGACCTAGACCAAATATTAAAATTAAATAACATGGTCGAATTTTGAAATATTAGTGGTTGGAGGTTAACGAAATAGGCGAAGATTTTATAAGAATATTTTCTAGGAATTTTCAGACCCATTGGCGTGGATTTTTAAATAAATATCTTTAAGGATATATCGACCCATAAAGCAAGGATTTTTGAAGAATATTTTTGGAAGAAATTTCAGACCCATAAGGCGTGGATTTTTAAAGAATATTTATGCAGCCTAAGGCGTGGATTTTTAAAGAATATTTATGCAGCCTAAGGCGTGGATTTTTAAAGAATATTTATGCAGCCTAAGGCGTGGATTTTTAAAGAATATTTATGCAGCCATAAGGCGTGGATTTTTAAAGAATATTTATGCAGCCATAAGGCGTGGATTTTTAAAGAATATTTATGCAGCCATAAGGCGTGGATTTTTAAAGAATATTTATGCAGCCATAAGGCGTGGATTTTTAAAGAATATTTATGCAGCCATAAGGCGTGGATTTTTAAAGAATATTTATGCTGCCATAAGGCGTGGATTTTTAAAGAATATTTATGCAGCCATAAGGCGTGGATTTTTAAAGAATATTTATGCAGCCTAAGGCGTGGATTTTTAAAGAATATTTATGCAGCCATAAGGCGTGGATTTTTAAAGAATATTTATGCAGCCATAAGGCGTGGATTTTTAAAGAATATTTATGCAGCCTAAGGCGTGGATTTTTAAAGAATATTTATGCAGCCATAAGGCGTGGATTTTTAAAGAATATTTATGCAGCCATAAGGCGTGGATTTTTAAAGAAGATTTATGCAGCCATAAGGCGTGGATTTTTAAAGAAGATTTATGCAGCCATAAGGCGTGGATTTTTAAAGAATATTTATGCAGCCATAAGGCGTGGATTTTTAAAGAATATTTATGCAGCCATAAGGCGTGGATTTTTATTTATGCAGCCATAAGGCGTGGATTTTTATTTATGCAGCCATAAGGCGTGGATTTTTAAAGAATATTTATGCAGCCATAAGGCGTGGATTTTTAAAGAATATTTATGCAGCCATAAGGCGTGGATTTTTAAAGAATATTTATGCAGCCATAAGGCGTGGATTTTTATTTATGCAGCCATAAGGCGTGGATTTTTATTTATGCAGCCATAAGGCGTGGATTTTTAAAGAATATTTATGCAGCCATAAGGCGTGGATTTTTAAAGAATATTTATGCAGCCATAAGGCGTGGATTTTTAAAGGTTTCTTTTTGAAGAATTTATGCGTGGATTTTTAAAAGTTTTTGTTTTTTGAAGAATTTATGCGTGGATTTTTAAAGGTTTTGTTTTGAAGGATTTATGCGTGGATTTTTAAAGGCTTTTTTGAAGAGCTTATTCAGCCATAAGGCGTGGATTGTTTAAAGAATTTTCAAATTCATAAAGATTGGATTTTTTAAAAAATGTTTGAAAATTTTTCAGATCCATGAGGAATGGATTTTTGAAGAATTTATTGAACCTAAAAGTCGTGGGTTTTTAAATTTTTTGAAGAAATGTCCATACTTATAAGCGTCAATATTATTATAAGCATATGTACGAAATTTTATTATGTTTCATAATTCTCAAAAAAAAAAAATTATCTCAAACAACGTGATTATAAAAATAGAACCCTTTAAAAATAGATTTTGAAGTGATAGCGGCATATAGTTGGAACTCTTTTTTAATATTAATATTTTTTCAAAGCAGGCTTATTAATACAAAAATAAATTGAAGTGTTCTTTGATATTTTTTGTTAGTGTATTGAGTAAATACACATTTTTATAATAAGTTCTATTAACAACATTTCCATTATTTTTCTTTAATCTCATCTCAAAAAACAAGTCAAACAAAACTTACGAATTTCACCAGCTTCCTGGGCCAAGATCACTTGGAATGCAACTAAACACAATGCAATTTTCCACATTTTAATATTATTTTTTGAAATATATTTTCAATTTTGTTATTAATTTCCAAATATTAATATTGTGAATTTTCTTAAAAATCACAAATATCACAGTTATTTAATCCTTTTTCTTGTTTTTTTATTTTTTTCCAATTTTTTGCCCGTTAATTTCCGATATTAACAACCGTTCGCATTGAGCCGAGATTTAGATCTGTCTTCGACGTTCAACATTGCCTAATATTTAAAACCTAAAAAATTATTAGCAGCCACAACAAAATCCAGCAACAGTAATTATGGCCGAAAGCTCTAATATTGTTTTGGGGTAACAACAAAGCTGAGCGATGAGCTTTGGTTTTTGTTGGTTGGTCCAGCAACAACAGCGAGTCTCCTAAGGTATATTTGTATATATTTATGCGCTGAGCAGAGCTCACGTAGCCGCAGATAATTCAGCAAAAAGGGGATTTTTATTTGTGTTTTTTTTTCGTATAAGAGAAACAATTTTTAATTTTGCATATTACAATAAAAAAAATTCCGTTAAAAAATTGTGATCGTTTTTCAACAATTTATGGACCTAAAAAGTGTTATTTTTTAAGAAACGTTTCAGAAGAATTTATGGAGATATGAGGCGTGGAGTATAGTTTTTGAAAGGATCTATTAGGAGTGGATTTTTAAATAATATTTCTTAAGAGTCGATCGCTTAAATTTTCAAACGACAATTAGATCGAACTTTCCTAATCAGTTAAGCATATTCAGACATATTTAATTAATATCAGAAGGAATGTAATCATCCAGAGACTTATTTTACAAGTCTGTTTAGTCACCGTTTATTACAACTATGTATGATGTGGTTCGTGTTTATAAGATGTTGAACTTTTGAGTGATTGCAATTAGAAAAGGGTGTTATTAATTAAAATGTATACAAACTTTTTAATTATTTAATGGGATTGTATTTAGCAATAGACGCAAACCTAATCAAATACTATACGTCGATGACTGATATATATTTGGACCAAAGTCCATGAAATTTAAAGAAATGATTCAGAATCATTGTAGTGCCATAATTGCAGTTATAATTCCAACACTGACTAATCAAAATATAAACATTTAATACCAAAAGCAAATATTTTATGCATATAGAAGTAATTGTATTAAATATATAAAACTCTCGTCTCTAAATGGTTGTTATTATACCCTTCACCACACTGTGGTACAGGGTATAATGTCTTTGTGGATATGTTTGTAACAGGCAAAAATAATCGATCTATGCATGTCCGTCCGTCCGTCTGTCCACGTTAAATTGTAAAGAAAGTACAGGTCGCATTTATCATCCTAATTGGATGAAATTTGGCCCAGCTCATTTGTTTGTACCAAGGACGAACCCTATTGAAATTGGGAAAAATCGCTTCAGATTTAGATATAGCTCCCATCAGGGACGTAGGCAGGGGGCGGCCCGGCCCGAGATGAAAATTTTTCAAAGTAAATTTATGTTTGCAACAGCGATATTTTTCATTTTGTACTACCGGGCAATCTTGTTCTCTATCTGCGTAAACCACTTCGGCTAGCTTCTTCAGTTGTCGACAAATTGTGCATGGGTGACCATGTTTTCGCAGTGTCATTGTAAACTTTTATTCTTTTGGTTGTAAGGGCGCAGCAATTATTTCAAACATAACTAATGTATTTTCTTTCATATATATTTTCTACAAAATAAAGTTATTATAAATTTCCGTAAAATACCACAGGTGGGCACCTTTGAACATACCCAGTAAACTCCATTAAAAAACGGAGTTTTTAACTTTTGGCTTCGATTTCTCAAAAATTTCAAATGGGCTAATAAGATTACGGAATTAGCTGTATTTTTCACCATATAAATTTTTGTTTTTAAGTCATTTTATGTTTTAATAAATTTTATTTTTTAATTTTCGAATATTTTTATATATATTTTTAATAAATAAATGAATTTCTGATATATACGAATACAATACATATATATTTGAACATAAACACTGTAAAAAACCATGCCGTTCAAAAATACTAAGCTTTGTTCATTAAAACATTAAAACTTCCTCCATTAAAACAGTAATAAAATATGTATATCATGCTTAAAGTATGTCATATGTATATTTATTTTAAAGGTTACATATGTACCTATTAGTTAAAACTTATAAAAACCCAAAAATTTTAAAATAAAAAATTTTTTTATATAATAGATTGTGCAAAGTTTGATTCAAATCGGACATAACTTTCTCCTAATATGGGATTTATAAATATAGAAAATTTTGACCCTTTGTGGGGGTGGTACCAGAAGATGTAGACCAATGGATCCCATCTTTTTACTTGATCTAGACTTGGTACAGATAATAGGTTGTACAAAATTTGGTTCAAATCGGATAGTCCGTTCGCATGATATTATAAAATTATTTTTTGCACAGTTTTGATCATTTTGTGGGGGAGTTGCCAGGTGGAGTGGACCGATATTCCCCATCTTCGAACTTGAATTATGTTTCGAAGAAATATTAAGATGTGCAAAGTTTGGATGAATTACTCCCTTGGAGAGTTATCGTGTGCCCCAGCCAACGCGCCAGACAGACGGACGGACATTTGTAAATCGACTCCAATTTTTCTGAAATGGTCCAAAGAAACATGGGACCTAAAACCAATATTTCGATGAGGCACATTTTCTCCGTAAATCGGTTCAGATTAAGATATAGATACCATTTATATTTAAGTCCGATTTTTAGAAAATTGTGCACCAAAGACGCAGAACTTAGCCTATTGTCAAAAAATTTTGTAAGACGTACTGATGAAAGTATAGCTGCCATATGTATTTTTATCCGATTTTAAGTAAGTGGTGTTCCAAGACCTAAAATATGGCCGATTGGTATCGGTTCAGATTAAGAACAAAATATATATAGGTGCTATATTCATTGTAGAGCCATTTTAGTACGCTATGCTAAATTTCGTATCAATCGAACAAACATGGGAACTGAGGTGTAAAATGGAACCTCTGTAGGGAGTCAATTGAAAAATATGGACCTATATTGATAAATGTTTGCAAATAATCTTTCTACTAATTAGGATCCCGGAATCCCAAGGTACACAGTCTCTTAGATGGGAAAATGCTAAAAGTGGGCCGGAGCCTAAAAAAACCATGAACATATATTGTAATTTTGCTGTAAAGATCTTTTGAACTCTCCAAGAGCATGGAATACCATATTACAGCCACTTCGGTGGGAGAATGTTGGTAATACCTTCAAAATACCGAAAATGGGACGGGACGTTTATATGAGGGCTATGTCAAAACATGGACCTATCATGAGAGAAACTGAAATACAATTACAGCAAAATAAATAGGAAATAATCCCAAGACTCTCGAAATAATTAAAATCAGAATGTTCATTAATATGGTCGCTACACCGAAAAATGCACCACTAACAACCCAAAATACTAAAGTCATTTCGCCTAGAACCTCCAAAATACAGAATATGTTACGGAACCGCAATATGGGCGGTATATCAACACGTGGTGCGACATTTTTAATACCAATTAACAATTTCATGGATCTTTCATAAACCTTTCAATCTCTATCGTGATTTTAAAATACAGACGAACATAGATCGTTCGACATAGCATTTTTTATGAGTTTATTCGAGGTGTCACAAACGAAATGACAAATTTAATATATAGTACACTCTACCATATCGTGGAGGTTAAGAAGAAGTTTGTCCATCCATGACCAAAGCCGTTTGGGAACTTGGACAAAACTGACAATCCATGACAATAACCCATTGCTCCTTGTAAGAATCTATTAATTTTACAAGTTTTGCGAGTATTTACCACAAAACTAGTAAAACTTTGAAATAAATTTAAGAGAACACCAAATAAAATAGCATTCTCTTTGTAAACTTTTTACTCGAGAAATTTGGCCGAGTGCAAATGGTAAACAGGAATGCCAATTGGCTGTTGTGTTGAATTTGAAGTATTGACATTTAATTTTGAGATATTTACTATATTTCTGTACCCGAACTTGTCGAATTATTTTGTACACTGATAGCGATTTCTACATGTCTCCCTTATACTAGCTTTTCTATTAAAAAGGTACTGGAGTTAGAATTTTAATTTCAAATACGCAAAATATTATGTACGATAAATAAATGTTTATTACCTCACAAAAACGTTTTTAAAATACTTATACATACATGTATATTTTTTATCTCTTCTCTAATAATCCGTTAGTAAAATTTAGTAATTATATTTTGTTCTCAATTCTTCAGCGCTATTATTATTTCTAAATTTCGATAGCATCTAACAGGAACAGCTCTAGTCAATAAAAATCAATTAGATACAATATTTCATTAGAACCTAGTGACCTTAACTACCAAGAAGTACAAAAACTGTAATTATACAAAAAACATCAATAAAATCTAAGCAAAATGCTGTTTTTATTATTATTTAATTATTTTTGTATTTTTTTTTTTTAAATTCTTAGAAGAAATGAACATTAAAATCTTTCATTTATTTATTTTTTTGTTTACAACATCTCTGAAATGTCAACAGATGATGACAGATCGTCATCATATAGACGTTTTAGAACCTGCAAAAACAGCTGCGAAGTTGAAAAAAAAGAAGAAAGAAAAACATCTACAACAATAAATCAATTAGACTTCCGCCGCCCTTAAACAAATATTGTTTTGTTCTAATGAAAACAATAATGTTTTCACATTAAAACAAAAAAATAAGAACAACAAAACAATTCTAAAGTAATTAAATATTATTTTATGTCAGAATCTATGGGAAGGCAACTGGACACGTATTCGTCAATCGAGCGTTTCTTTTATTTATTTAAGTTAACGGAAAAAAGTCACAATAGGCCCGGTAATGTAACATCGTCCAGCCAACATTCAATAAACAAACGGGGTCTAAGACAATAACTGCCAAACCATAAATAAACAAATAGATAAATAAATCAAAAGAAGCGTAGAGAATTACAGCGTATGCCCAGGGATGGAAAGTTGGGATTTATAATAAATAATAAAAAAAATAAAAATTCCAAAATTAAATAATTTTTAAAAAATATTTGTAAAAGATTCACGCCAATAATAATTGAGGTACCAATATATAGAAAACATCCAAGACAATAAGAATCCTTAAAAAAATATTTAAAAAAATACACGCCTATAATAATTAATGAATAATTATTTTAACAAAAATAAACTACATATATATACCAATTCATTTAAAAACTTTGTTAAAAATCCAAGCCCAAATTAAATCTTCAGAAATATATTTTTTAAAACATTCACGCTTATACTAATTCAAGAAAAAATATGTTTAAACTAAATCCACGACCATAATATGTGTGCCCATGATTTTGAATGTGATATAAGTCAAAAATTTTAGAAATCTACTCTGAAGAAAGTAGCAGCATTCCATGCAAATTAAGTCATTAAAATGCATTTATTTTTTAGTTGTTAACTGAAATACAAATATTGTTGGTTTTTATAGTGGTATAAGTCAGTGTGTTCACAAAGTAATTTTGTCATGTCTTCAGATAGTGGTTCAGGTAGGATGAAGTAAAACTTTTAATGTAAAAATCTACTATTTAAAGTTAATTGTAGACATTTTACGGCGAATAAATGGAAGTAGTTCTCGCAAGAAATTTAAACAAATAAGAATGATATCGTCTTCTGATGAATCAGATGCAGAACCCATACAAATGGAAGAGCGCAAAATGAAATCAAGAAAGAGGACACGCAATCCACAGGATTATGCTCAAAATATAAGAAAACTGAAGAGAAATAGTGGAGAGGAATATGAAACAAAAAACTCTAAGCACGTGAGTGCTACACTTTTCGAAAATAAAGATTGTCTTTGTTCCAAAAAGTGTTTAAATGGAATTGGATACGAAGACAGTAAAACTAATTTAGATTATTTTTGAAAATTAGCAAATTTTGAAAAACAGAATCTGTTTCTGTGTGGTTTGATTACAAAACAATTAATAAAATGGAGTCTTAAGTTTCATCTATATGTAATTTTAAGTTCGGAAGTTTCTGTTTGCAAAACATTTTTTTGGATACTTTCAAAATATCTAACGGAAGATTAAGTCGTGATTTAAATTCTGAAACACCTGGAATGGATGGTCATGGCAAAATGGCTAGTTCATCTAGAAAAACAGATGAAGGAGAGATCATGTTCAGAGTTTTCCAGCATGTGAGAGCCATTACACGAGATTACGTCACACTTCAGGTCGAAAGTTTCTAAGTGCTGACTTAGATATTCAAAAATTTATGGGGTATATGTGGAAAAATGTGATGAAAATAATACATCATGTGTAAAGGAGTGGACTTATAGAAAAATATTTAATATTGAGTTCAACCTAAATTTTCATACTCCTCGTAAAGACACGTGCCAAAAGTGTGATTCGATAAAACTAAAAATTGAATCATGCAGTAATGAGGACGAAAAGTAGCATCTTATGGAAATTCATGATTCACATCTTAAAAGTGCCGAACAGGCTAGAAAAGTTTAAAAGATGACATACAAAAAACAAAAGATAACCCGAAAGAAATTTACGGATTTGCATTTGACCTACAAAAAGCGCTTCCTTATCCAAAACTTTCTGTTTCGGTAGCTTACTATAAGCGCAACATGTATGTATACGATTTAGGGTTTCATAATTTCCACAATGAAAATGCTAAAATGTATGTATGGGATGAAACAATCGCCCCATACATACATTTTAGCATTTTCATTGTGGAAATTATTATCAGTCATCTGATAATAATGTTGAAACTATTGATCATAAATTTATGGTATCCGGCCATTCTTTCTTGCCAAATGATCGGGATTTTGGTTTAATAGAAACTAAAATTAAAAAATCTAATTATTTATACGTCCCTGAGCATTATTATAATTTAATAGAATCATGTATGATTAGAACCCCATTTTCGGTATCAAAAAGGATCGAAAAGATTTTATTTCTACAAAACAACTAAAAGAATCAAGGAATAATAGAAATAACATCAATGGAGAAGCTGTGCCTTGGTTAAAAATACAATGGATCAGATTTCTAAAAACTTCCCCATATAAGATGTTTTATAAAACTTCCTTGGATGACAACTCCGAATTCAAAGTATTAGACCTCTCACCTAAAAAAGGAAGATCTAGAATATACGGAAATATTACTAACAAAATTGTTTAATTTTTTGTATAAGTGATTTATAAAGACATGCAGTTAATTTTGAAAGTGGTACAAGTCATTTAAACCTTTCAAAACCACATTTTCTTTTAAAAATGGCAATAAATTTCACAATCATAATAAATACTTGTTTGTTGGGACTACTTTAATGTCGCAAAATCATAATCCATAATGCAAGGATATTTTTTAATCCTTTAAAATGCAAAACTCTAAATATCTCGAAACAAAAAAAATATGACTTATACCACTTTCAAAATCATGGGCACATGTATATATTTTTAAAAAAAGCTATAATACCCTGACAACATAGTTGTGTAGGGTATAAAAATCCACGACAATTACATATTTATGAAAAATATTTTTAAAAAATCCTTGAACATTTTATGTTTAAAAAAATACTTTTAAAAATCCACGACCATAATATATATAAAAAATAAATTTAAAAAATCCACACCTATAATAATTGTTAAAAAAATATATAATACAATAATTGTTACAAAATATTTTTTCAAAAATCCATGCCTATAATAATTATTTACAAACATATTTTAAAACCAGTGAGCGGAGCAGCATAGTCGGACGGGGTCGACCACAGGATACCCTACACAACTATCACGTAACTCTTACTTTCTGCGGATGTTTATTTCGGGCCTGGGCAATATTTCGTGATATTTGCACCCTCCTGACCGATTAGAGGTCAACAGCATCTCTTCCCTAAACTGAGTTTTCCGTCCACTTCATCCCAAATTTATTATGTGTTCAACACCGAAAATTATAGGCGTTGTCCTTAACAATAACTGGAACCTCTTGGAAAATTTTAAAGCGATCAGCGCTATATTTCTGCCCTCTAATGTTAATGGGTTACTAAACTCGGGTTACCAAAACTCGCCCTACATGCAAAATTTTGTGAAGATTTATAATGAACAGACGGAGGGACACACATGTCTAGATCGACTCAGCTAGTCGAGATATGACGATCGGTATACCTAAAAGTGGTTCTAGGACCAATATTTCGCAGCGTTACAAACTCTTGGCGCTATAATACCCTGACAACATAGTTGTGAAGGTTATAAAAATCTACGCTTGTATAGATGTATCCATTAAAAATCTCAAATAATTGATGTTATCACATAAACGATTTTTTTCAATATTCCACAACATGTGATTGAGTTTTGTTTACATTTGTTACCGGTTTTTTGGTTTTTTTTCTTGCACTTCTGCCAAAGAATCAAAATCATGTCTGAAACTGGTCCAACTGAAAATCCGATACCCTAGTTATTGTCACAAAATGAAACTTGAAATTGCAATTCATGGCAGCAATTTGAACTTTTATTTCGACGAATTGCAAAGTTCATGGCTTACAGACCAGCCAACATACATACACACATTTTGGGCTATGGTATTTAATGATCTGTTTTTGTATAATTTTTGTTTGCCTTCACCTTCAAGGAATTTAATGGCACATTTTTGAAAGTAGTTCAAACAGGAAGAGGATTTCATTGATAAAAGCGGAGGGAAACAGCAATGATGGAACTTGTTATTAAATAAAAATATCGCTATGTATATAAGTGCGTTTGTTGAATAATGTTATTAAATAAAAAAACGACAAAACAAAATGAATTCTCCAGCATGATTTATACAAATTTTCATGCACTAAAACCAATCAACGAATAACTTGTTCCACTCCTATAGAAACTCCACCAATACATAGGTTTTGAACACCGGGCTGTAAAACGAGTGATGCCTCAATTTCACGTTTATTCCATCAGGTCTCGTCACATGTTGGCTGTTTTGAGGGTATAAACCGAAATTTTCTAACAAAATGGGTTTAACTGGAGGGGTTCTTGGAGGTTCTTTCTGAAAAATGTTCAATACAAATCCAAATAAGTATAAGCCTCCATATAATTTTCTAACCGTACTTGCCATTGTGGTTTCTCAGAGATTTAAAAAAATCGATTTAGAAAATTTATAAGTCAGTGCTCCCATATTAGGATCCTGCGCCATTTTCGTTGTTTTGAAAGTGGTAATCGTATCTTTCTACCCCAGTGACTTAAATAATATATCCAGAACATTTTATTTTTTAGGCCCATTGTAACGATCCTCACCATACTTTATTTCTTCTGATTGATGCTACCGTGCTCAGGGCTTGGGGGTGTTATCAATGATAGTATGAAGGATGTCTTTGAACCTTAGGTGTTTGAGATTCGTCGGTTTTCCCTCCCTACCTGCATCGACAAGCGCTTGTTGATCAGCTGTTTCAATAAAAATGTTCCTAATAATATTAATTAAATTGTGAGTATTACGATTACTGTGAATATGAATAGGGTACGTTTCAACCAAGGCGCTATTATTCACTAAAATTCATGCCCATTTCCATCAGAAAAACGCTAGATGGTCTCTTATTATAAAATTTGGCAATATTTCAATGGGAAACCAGTAAGGAAAGTAGTAAAGTCGGACGGGGCTGACTATATGATACCTTTTACAACTTTGGCTATATTCATGAAATACATTCTTACGGACCTTGAATTTTTGAAGAACCATCAGCGTAAAATTCTACGACGACTTATGCAGGTCCGTCTTTCTGTTGTAATCACTCTAGCGTCTAAACGCATTGAGATAGATCGCCAAAATTTTGCATAAAGTTGTCTCTTGTCTGCAGGTCCGAAGATGAACTTTATCGGCACACGTACCAAATGTCTCCACTAAAAGTTATTAATATAGGTCCAATTTTTTGGGTAGCCCCCATATAACGGTTAATCCAGACCCATTTAATCGGTCACGCTTTAAATCGTTGGTGCACCATTTGCGAAAAATCGGAAGAACATATATATGGGAGCTATATCTAAATCTGAACCGATTTCAATAAAAGTTGGCACACGTTAGTCCATCCTAACTTCAGTACGTGGTGCAAAATTTCGTGCCAATCGACCTAAATTTGACTCTTTGATGCACCATTTGCTTTAAATCGAGCGATAATATATATGGGATCTATATCAAAATCTGAACCGATTTCAATAAACCTTGACACACGTTAGTCTATCCTAGCATCAGTACGTTGTGCAAAATTTCGTGCCAATCCGCCTTAATTTGACTCTTTTGTGAACCATTTGCTAAAAATCGGACGAAAATATATATTGGAGCTATATCTAACTCCGAACCGATTTTTCCCAATTTCAATAGGGTTCGTCCCTGAGCCAAATAAATGATCTGTGTCAAAATTCATCTGATTCGGATAATAAATGCGACCTGCACTTTGTTCTCAATTTAACATGGACGACAGACGGACATGCATAAATCGAATCAGAAATTGATTCTATGCATATTCTCAAAAGGAACCATAGGTCTATCTCGTTTCCTTTTGCCTGTTACAAACATATGCACAAAGAAATAATACCTTGTACCACAGTGTGGTAAAGGGTATACAAATTTCGTAATGATCCAAGACCTTAGGAATCAATGTTGTTATTGATTTTATTAGCAGTTGAGAATATTTCCAAAACAAAATCCTTATAAATTCCGCATTATCCGTAACATTCAAATTGATTTGAATGTATTATATTTTAGCTTCTGGTTTTATCCGTTTTTTTTTCTTTTTTAATTTTATAATTATTCCCGAATTTTACTTCTTTCCAGCTCGAAAACCAATAATCGAATCCCTCGAAAACAATTTTCCAATATCCCTCAAACTTTTTCCTGACACACAAATTCAAAGACTTCCATACTTTTTTCCTTTTAAATTGCACTACAGAAGTATTTCTGATACAAAGTAGTCATACCATAGAAAGGTTTCGCCACATTTTCCGTATTTTGAAGCTTTCAGAAAATTTTCAATATAGGTCCATATTTTTAAATAGTCCTGCTTAATATTCGGTATATTGAGGTTCTTAGCCGTGATTTCCAACCAGACTGCCTGTAGTATCCAACCAATAAGCAGCAAATTTACAATGTCATAGTCTATATATAAGCATCCCGATCGATTTAATTTTAAAAAATTCGGAAAAGACGTTTTTACCATTGATTTGTCGTAATGTCTAAACTTTGTAGAAATGCAGCTTACTTTGTCGTCCCATGTTGAATCGTTCTACTTTTTGGGAAATTTTGTTTCCCATCGTCATTTGTGCTTTGTTACTTTATTTACTTCGCACGCTTTTGATTCCGATCTCAAATTCCTCTGAAGATTTGGATTCTCTTTATACTTATTGTTTGTCCGCAGGCAAGACACAGTCTACCAACGGTATCCGCCTGTACTCATATATTAAGGACCGATATTAATTTTAAATTAATTAATTGCTCTGTCGGGAACTCAAAAAGTATAATTCTTTGATTAATGTATAATTCTTGAATGTTCTGAAATGAAGCTAATTTGGTCCTGATCGAAATATTTTTTTTTTTTTTTGGGAAACGTGCCCATTATTTCAGTGAAAAATATTACTTATTTCCACTGTAACTTTAAGTCTATGTAAATATATTTTAATAAAAAAAGCCTAAAAGTATGCTTTAAATTTTATAACTAAAATACTTAATGCTACAGTAGACAACCACATCATAGATACACAACAAATAAAATTATCAACATGATTTTTTTATAATTTCGCAGAACTTTACATTACTATATAATTATAGATATGTGAAATTTCGATTTATTCTCACAAAAGAACATCCGAAAATGCTAATATCTTAGAGTTTATTAAACCACAATTCATTATTATTATTTCCAAAATAATAACAATGCATTTTTCATTTCATTTTTTTTTTTTTTTTTGTTTTAGCTACAACCTTAAAATTCAGCTCATTCATGCTTTTTACGATTAATTGCAGCACCTATTGTCAAAATATAATTTATGAAGTAATAAATATTCCAAAAGTCTCTGAAAGAAGATATACGTCGTTCATTTGTTGTAATGAAAGTTTCTTTCATTCTGGAACCAAAATCCAAAAATGACAAAATATTAATACCTCATTATTTTGTCCACACAAAGTGTCAAGTCTTCAAAAAGTCATTCATCTTTTGTTGTTGCTCAAAAGAAGATTTGTTTTGTTCAAAAAATTTTGGCATAGAATTATCACTCACCGGTCCAAAATAATGAACGAAATTTGTATTCTATTCAATGCATTCGAATAACGTTATTGTATTTCAATTTTTTTCCATGTTAACAAATTTATTGCTTTTGGGTGCGAGAGTTGCTCAGATAATTATGAGCAATAATTTAATTGCGAAATTTTTGTACAAATGTATTCGAAACCTTAAAAATGTGGTATGTGTAAAGGATACGCGATTTAATCGGTAAATATTATGCAGATTTTCAAATTTAATGAGTTTCTATGATTCATCCAGATATCTTCTGTGAAACATATTCGATCACAGACCTGATTTTAAATCTTGAAAACCATATTTAAGAAAAAAATGGTTCCAATTGATTTTAGGTTTTAAAAATATTAGTGGTATTTTGAGTAAAAGTAAATTTTCTATGGACTCTCAATAGATATAGTTTTAAAGGCATTTTTAAAGTCCAACAGAACTCTTTAGTCTCTGAGATGTGGGCTTAATAGTATATTTTATTCAAAGCTAATTATACCATCAAAGATCCCATAAAAAATATATTCTTGATCGGAGAAATATGATATGTCGATCTAGACAAAAAAAGTTGCGACTACATTTAGTTCCTTTCTATTTCGATATATAGAAGGATTTATCTTTATAGTGAGGACAATTTGACATTTCAAATTATTGGGGTTTGAAATAGGTCCATGATCATCTGCGGTCAAGATAATGCCCCAGATAATTTTATTTTTATATATCTGCGCTCTAGATTGGTTTCAAGGGTTTTTTGAAGTATTTTGAAGGTCTCAGTCCTATCGTAGAAAAGTAAAATATCGTACATTCTTGCAGAAAATGTTCATATACAGATCTCATTCCATTTCCAGTCTTTTTAAGTTCCATATTCATAATTTTCAGAAGATAGGAAACCTTTTTGCTTGGAATTTGCAATATAAGTCAATTGTTAGACATAGTAATTTTTTAGGGAGTTAGATTTGAAACCCCATGAGAACCTGAACGATCAAATTAGAGCCAATTCGGCTCAAAAACTTGTTACAAGAAAGAGAGGGCCGATGGGTCGCACCTTCGGGCTTGATCTAGACTTGGTAAAGATAATAGGTTGCGCAAAACTTGATTCAAATCGGACATTCCATCCCATATTGGATTTATTTTGACCATTTGTGGCAGATGTACCAGAAGAAGTGGAGCAATAGATTCTATAATTGATCTAGACGATTGTCCGTTCGTATGATATTATCAAATTAATATATCATTTTGTAGGGAAGGAACCAGAAGGAGTGAACCGATATTCCCCATTTTCGAACTTGAACTAAGTTAGAAAGAAATATTAGGTTGGGGAAAAATAATTCCATTATTGTTATATGAACTATAGAACTCCGATTTGGGCAAAACATTTTAAAGGTAATTTCATAATGCCTCTCTTATAGAAGACTTGCTCTCTATTTGCAAAAAAGATACCAATTTTTATACCCTACACAACTATGTTGTCAGTGTATTATAGCTGTGTGCAGCCCCAAGTGTTTGTAACGCCGCGAAATATTGGTCTCGACTAGCTGAGTCGATCTACACATGTGTATCCGTCCGTCCATTATAATTAGTAAACACGATACAGGACACAGTCATGGACCAATCTTCACGAAATTGCATGTAGGATGTGTTCTGGCCAATGAAGACCCCTATTGTTTTTGGTAAAGATCCGTTAACATTGAGGTGATGAAATGGAGCAACAACTTTATTTTTGTCTGATTTTTTTATCGCTCCAAAGGGCGCAATTATGGCCAACATTTTACATGTAAAAGGGGATCGGGCCAAAAAATAAGCATGCCTGTTTTGATAAAGATTGGTCAATATTTAGAGGGGTCAAATGGACTCTGACTTTTGTGTGAAAAATTACAAAATGTGTATTCTTTAACGCATATATTTACCCCTGAAGGACATATACCCGAGAAGTTGATAGTATATCCAAGAGGAGTGGTTGGCCTTTAAATTGATTCCAATTATATTGTCGTATGTACTCGGATGTTGGAGTTACACGTAAATATTTGCAGGTGCTTACGTATTCAGATATTATTTAGTAACACATTACCACACTGGAGGGCGGAAATATAGCGCTGATCGATTTGAAATGTTCCGTGTGGTTCTAGCTATGGTCAGGGATAACGCCTATCATTTTCGGTGAGGGTCAGATAATAATTTTGGGATCAAGCGAACCGGAAACTTACTTTTGTTGTGTTTTTTTTTCGAGTCGATCTGTAGGCCACAATTGAAATCCGATCATCACAACACAACCAACGGAATCTGGACAAGTATAGAAGAGCTATACTGAATATTAGTAATATTCGGAAAATGTGTCAGTGTAAGGAAGAGGTGCTGTTGACTTCTAATCGGGCTCAGGCTTGGAATAATAATCCACAAAAAGATAGAGTCCCGTCGTAGTTGTGTAGGGTATCGTATGGTCGGCCCGGTCCGACTATACTGCTCTACTCACTGGTTTATCATTACAGAAATTTTGCAATGCAAGAAAAAAATGATAATCGCTTGGTGCCAAGTCCGGACTGTATGGCGGTTGCATAAAAACTTCCCAACCAAACTCCCGAAGTTTCTCTGATCATTTCTCCGATTTTATCGACATTTTCGACGACCGGCCTACCAGTGCGATTTCTAACAGAATCTACGAAACCAAAATTGTGCATAATTTGCTGTTACAGAATCGGAACCATAAAAACCATTCACAATTTTAGCCGCTTGGCTTGAATGCGCCAAAGAAAAAACAGAAAACAATTTTTACTGCGAAATGAGCATAAATCTGAAATTGTTTGATCGATACTTTACGAAATATCTATCAGTACAGCCATCTGCCAAAAAAAAATAATGGATTTCAACCATGATATTCAACCACCACGATCGTTTTCGCACAGGCTTATCGTATGTGATCCATTTCTCATCACCAGTCACCAAACGTTTAAGAAATGGGTCTATCTCATTCCGTATGGCCAAGGTTTCGCAAATGGAAATTCAATCCATCCTATTTTTTGGCGCCCAAACACCGAACTTCTTTTTGAATCCAGCTTTGTGTAAAAGGTTTAAAACAATTTTATGGGCGATGTTACGACTGCTAAAAACTTCGATTATTTCTATTTGCAACCTAATATATACAATTAGAAAACCCTTTTGCACATCTTTATATCTTTCCATCAGTGACCCACATTCCAAATTTCAGAATTCTAGCCCTTCCCGTTTGCCTAATTCAAAGGGTACCATATTTAGTACATTTTAGTATTTTTCTAGTACGAATATCCAAAAACCCAGCCTTATCTCAAACTTACACACCAACAACAACCCACACTCAAGCTGTCAGTCAGTCACTAACACACTCATTTATAAATTAAGGTAGAAAAAACTTCTTATTATTTATCCTATCGATAACCTTCTTTAGTTTTTTCTCAAAACTTTTTATTAATAGAAGTTTTTATCTACTCCTACTATTGATATAATGCCTTCTCAAGGTCTTCTATTGATAGAATATAATTTTAGGCACACCACTTATAGAAACCTTTTCTAAAATGTTCATTCTCTAAGCCTACTCTACACCTTCTATTGATAGAAAATTCCTTTTGTAGGTCTACTATCGATACAAGGCCTCTACGGCTTATATCTGGGGAATACCATCTCTATGACTTGTTTCCCTAGATCGAGGTAGAATTCTGCACGACTTCTCAATAGACTTTCTAGACATATATTATTTATTTTTTTCTTTTTTTAATTTTCTTTCTTAATTCCGAAAATTGCAATATTCTTTCTAAATTACAATATAAGTTTACGTTTAACTCTATGTTGTTGTTTGTTACTTTGTTTAAACTTCTGGGCACACAATAACAAACATTCTGATAACCTGCTGCCCCTTGCATGTATTCGCTTCCAAACTATGCAATTAAAGCATTCATTCCATTAATCATATATCAGTAGCTGGTAATGAAGCGTTAAAAAATTTTGTCATCATCATGTCCCATTACAAAACACTGACAATGGAAGCCTAGTTACTTACACGCTAACAATGGCAACAGCAAAAAAAAAACAACTACTACCAAATAGCCAGTAGAAAAAAAGTATAAACTGCAGCAATTGCCAAGATTTAATTGATGCTCAAACTTCAACTAAAAGTGCCAACTGCAACAAATCCTAAGGGCAGAAGGTTGCTGCCCTGATTGCTTGGATGACATTGAAATTCACGTGCACGCCTGACACTGGTGGTACTGCTTGAATGCGAAATGGAAAACAAAGGCACAAAGCAAAGTTGGTACAAAGGGAGAAAAAAACTAAAACTAAATAATAATAACACAAAAAAGTTGCAATTGTTGTAAAAGAAAACTAAATAAGCATGACATGGAACAAATGTGAAGAAGTGACTAAAAAATATGTACATAAGTAAAGGGAAATAAAGAAACAAATAATGTTTAAAAATGTTACAAATGAAAATTGCATGCAAAGGGTAGTTGAAATTGGTGTGAAGTATTTTGACACTGATTTTTGCGGTGAAAGATCCCCTTTGAACATGAAAGCCCTTGAGGAGTATATTAAAATCCTAGAAGAACATAATCATCATAGATGAAGATTTTTAGTTATGGAGTAGCGAATTTTTTGTTGTCGATCCCATAACTTTGAGGCTATTGTAGGTTAATTTTAAGATGACATGTCTTCAGTTTAATCGAATGACATTTTTTGTAAAATATTTTCAACTCCCCTTTTTCGTTGTTGTAGGAAAGGTTATATTCAAAAATGTCAGTCATGCCAATTTATTTCCTATACTTAGTAGGACTAATTATGTTAACAACAAAAAGTGTATCACGAACCTTACATTTAACACTATTTACTGTATTTAAAAAAAGGAAATACAAACACTATTACCTGAGGGCTTGAAACAAATATGGTACTTACATACAATAAACTGTTGGTATATTGAATGTAACCCTTTCTGTATCCTGCAATACGACCCCATGAAAAGGAGCCTCTGGACTATATATGTCTATAGATTTGTAATAAAAGCGAAAATGCAACACATTGAAATAACGGAGGAGCAGGTATTCTATATAAGGAGGAGGCCGAGATCTAGACTTTCATTTAAGGGAACCCCACCCATTCTCGACTTTAATTTTCCAAGATTTTCAATGGGCTGGTAAATCAATACCAAAGCTTGTTTAGGTTTGTAACTTTGCACATATATATTTGAAGATTTAAAAGAGAAGAAAAATAATTTACAAAAAAATTTTGTTATTGCTTTGTTGTTGTTTTTTGTAATTAAAGAAAAGTCCTTATTTTTGATGGCGGGCATGATAACTCCTCACTGGAACATCGGAATCTGAAAATTCCAACGGTGTTAGAAAGAGTACATGTCTGGCTCTCGTATTAACAAAATTCGCTCTAAAATTAACAAAATGGCGGAACTTTGAAAAAATATTTTTGGAAAATCGCCGATTTTTGACCAAAAACCAAGTTAAAAAAAATAATGAAGATCTTCACCGATTGGTTTTATCCTAGTTCATACGATAGCTATACACTCACAGAGAAACGTGTAAAAATTTGGAATCGATTGGGTTATTAGTTTTTGAGTTATCGTGCCCGCCATTTGCAAAAGAGAAAAGCGCGTTTAAAGTTTGAGAAGCCCTTCAGCCGTCACTTGATGCTTACACAATAAATCGGCTATATCTTCAAGAGTTCTTGAGATTTGCACTTGAAATTTTGTAGAGACATTCTTGAATTAGTGTAGATTCGAATTAAATCAAAAAACAATTTGACCCCGAGAATGGTGGGGGGGGGGGGTTGTTCCCTTAATAAGAGGCCCAAAAAAGGTCTTTTATCAATAGAGGACCTGGAAAACATCTGAAAATATTTCAATAAATATTATATTCGTGCGTGAACGTCATTTATAAATACAAGGTGTATAGAAGGCTCAATAAAAGTTATAGGCAAGGTAATGTGTAAGTGGAAGAACTAGGGAGGGTCGATTATCAATAGAAGGGATAGAAAAGGTCTGCTATAAATAGAAGATCAAGATTTGGTTATCCATCAATATAATTCCAAGTGAAAATCTTCTATACTAATATGTCTTATAGAAGTTACGTGGAGTCATCTAGCCATGTTTCGCACAATGATACTAGATGCATTTTTAACAAATCTAATATTCTTCTGATTAAAAACAAAAGAAGTAGTTAAGTTCGGCAGGGCGGAAATCGGGATTTTTATAAGGGGGCTATGGGGGCAAATGGGATATATCGGTTTAAGCTTTATTGTAGTCCCCATATTTAGTCAACTTTTCGATATTCTGAAGATTTCAGTTACGTTTCTCAACCGAATGTTATCTATGCAGATATTTTGGGTTCCAATCATGAATTGTCCATGTTTACGTGCAGCTCCGATATAAAGGTACCCTCCATTTTCGGTATTTCGACGATTTAAGACATTTGTAAATTTGGGTCTATACGCTGTTATAGGCCCTTATTAAAGGTCTCGGATTATTTTATATATTTAATTTTTCAATCAATTTGGCATTTCGGGTTTATGGTGGGTATGCCATTTTTCACAAAATATTTTCTAAACAAGACCATATAATGGTCCCGACCATTTTCCGTATGTTGAAGGTCCTAGACGAATTTTCCTTATTGAAATTTTCCTGTAGCAAAGTACCCGCTCCTTCGTATGCGGAAAGGGAATGAAAAAATAATATTTCAAATGGAAATCGTGAATACTATATACATTATTTTTTTCGATTAATTGACCCTACGGTTAATAGATTTCCACGCTTAATTCAACCACATGAAGGGGCAAAAAAATATTACATAGGAAAATACATGTACATTATTTCGGATAATTAAACCCGGTTAATTGATTTTCCCGCTTAATTGGTTCAAAATTCATGTCATCAGAAATAAATTTCCTTTTACATTTCACCGGTTAATTGCAAAATCATAATTGAAAAATAATCTGGCATTTTTTACATACATATTTGACGTAATTTGTGACTCTACTAATTGAAAACATATATTTTTTTAAGGAAAAACTGCGTAATTTGTATTTGACATTGGATATCTTTTAAATCGTTAGTAGTTCCAATTATACGTGATTACTGTAATTGAACAAACTATTCAATTAAGCGGGTTCGGATAATTGATTCCTCGGTTAATTGAACAAAAAATTGTGCAAATTTTGATGTACAATTAACCGAAAAATACTGTAATTTGTCGTACTATAGTTCTGAAGTCCACCTCTATTCCTATATTTAATATCAAGTTTATTACCATTAAGTACTCTTCACACACATAAGCACTATTTTCCGAAATCCATACTTTAGCAAAAACGTACAGGTTCCACAGGTTGTTCCATTTAGAACTTTTCGAACACATAAGTATATATTTTCAAGACTGCCTCTATATTATCGCCACCACTAAATTTAGTACCAATTAGTACCAAAACCCCTTTGGCCCTTCTTTCTAACTCTCTGTCAGTGACCAACATACTAAATTTTAGGTTTCCAGCTCTCTCCGTTACCCAAATCCAAATTGTTCCAAATTTAGTAAATTTTCTATTCTATTTACTATTGGTACATAAAACTCCGAGTTTACAAAGTTGTCTCCATAGCTCAATACTACACTTCAACAGTAATCTGAATTCCAAATCTCAGGATTCCACCAAATCCAACTTGTTTCAAATTTAGTACCATTTAGTAATTTTCATACTTATAAGTAAGAATTTCTAAAACTACATCAATCCTACACTCTAAAAGTAATTTTACTTCCGCAAAAGTCAATTTTTTTCGTACTCATAAGTAAAAATTTCCAAATATACCTCAATCCTTATTTTAAATAGTCCAAATTTATGAATTCCAGCTCTGTGTGTTCATTAAAAACCAATATATATATAGATATGGTACAATTCTGTACTTTTCGTACTCATATACCAAACCAATCTTAATATTCCAAACCTGCTTTCAATCGTAAGTCTAAATTTAAGAATTTCAGCTCTATCTGTTCACTAAATTGTACCCTATTTGGTACCATTCTGTACTTTTCCTACATTCCCAGAGTAACCTAAGTTGCAACTTTCAGGATTCGAGTTCTACCTGTTCACCAAAGTCCAAATTGTACCAAATGTTGTGCTTGTTGTACCCAAAGACGAATTGTCAAAAATACCTCAGTCTTGCACTTCAATAATAACCCTTAATCAACATTTAAAAATTTCAACTCTATCCGTTCACCAACATCCAAGTTGTACCAAATTTAGTACCATTTATTACTTTTCGTAGACATAAGTACGAGTTTCTAAAACAGCCTCAATTCCACACTGAAACAGTAATTTTATTTATAAATTTCAGGATAACAGCCCTATTCGTTCACATAGATCCAAATTCTACCATATTTAGTACTTTTCGTACTCATAATTTCGAATTTCCAACAATGTCTCAATCCTTTGCTATAAGAGTAATTTTATTTTCAAATCCACCCATATCTATCCTTTCATTCAAATCTAAATTGTACTAAACTTAAAATCATTTAGTACTCATAATTACGCATTTTTAAAATTACCTCCACTACCTCATCCTACACTCCAACCTTATTTTTAAGTCCAAATATTAGGATTCCCAATCACACAAAACGAATTGTACCATATTTAGTACCATTTAGTGCCTCTCGTATCCATAAGTACGAAATTCCTTAATCCTGTCATTTTCATTCCAAATTTAAGTTTACCATCTCTATCCGTTAACTCTAATCAAAATTGTACCAAATTTTGTACCATTTAGTACACTTAATGACGAATTTTCAAAACTACCGACATATCTCAATTCTGCACTCCAACTGTGATATTAATTCAAATTTTCAGAATCTCAGCCCTATCCGTTCACACAAAAACAATTTGTAAACTTTTTGGTACCGTTTAGTAGTTTCTATGATTAACAATTTCCTAATCTATGTCAATCCTACACTCCAACAGTAATTTTAATTCAAATTCAATCCAAATTTTAGGTTTCCAGCTCTCTCCGTTCAAATCCAAATTGTACCAAATCTAGTGCCGTTTAGTACTTTTCGTACATATAAATACGAGATTCCAAAGATATCTCTATAGCTCAATCTTCAACAGAAATCTTAATTACAAATTAATAGCTTTCAGTTCTATCATTTCAAGCAAAATCCAAATTGTACTAAATTTAGTTTACCGATAAGTACAAATTTCATAATATACCTCAGTCCTACACTCCAACAGTCATTTTAATTCCCAATTTGAAGGCTCCAGCTCTAAAACTAAGTACGAATTTTTAAAGCTACATCAATCCTGTACTCTAATAGTTGTCCTAATTGCGATTATCAAGATTCCATCAACTGAATGCAAATAGTACCAAATTTAGTACCATTTTGCACTTTTTATACACATAAGTACGTATGTCTTAAACCATTTCCGTACATCAACACCACTTCCCAACCTGTATTCAATTTAAAATGACAAGATTCTGGCTATATATGTTCAATATATATACAATTAGAACTAAATTTAGTAAAGTTTAGTACTTATAGGTACTCGGTAGTTTAGTACTTATAGGTCTAATTTCCAAAAACCCTTTTGCACATCTTTCTAACATTCTATCAGTGACTAACATTTTAAATTTCAGAATTCTAGCTCTTCCCGTTCGCCTAATACAAAGGGTACCATATTTGGTACATGTTAGTACTTTTCGTACCCTTCTAG
Organism: Musca vetustissima; assembly: GCF_032173495.1. Classification (NCBI taxonomy): domain Eukaryota; kingdom Metazoa; phylum Arthropoda; class Insecta; order Diptera; family Muscidae; genus Musca; species Musca vetustissima. Next base: position 248,321 of record NW_026879763.1, on the reverse strand, counting down.
TTCGAATTTCCATTTCGATTTCGAGCTCGGGCAAGTCAAGAGGTCTAGCGCCTCAGACATAGGCCATGACCAATCATTTCGTTTCGCAATATATCGGTCCACGTTTTGTTAAGTCCCACATTTTCGGAATTTTGAAGGGTTCTTCAGGAATAAACTTCTTCACAGAAAATTAAATGTCTATGTTTTGACAAATAAATGTCCCGCCTTTTTTCGGTAGTACACTGGTGCCTCTTATCCTAAGTGCCTCTAAGATTTTTTGACATAGACCCATCATATAACTTTTTTTTTATATATATTTTTTTTTGAATTTGTTAATACTTATTTCGCACACAATGGGTTAAGCTCAATATTTCCCCTCCACCGGCATTCTTAAAACATTTCTTTCCAACACAAAGGCACACACACAACACTAACACATACGCACCATCAACATTCATGCAATTTAAATCTTGGCTTGAATATGTTTTTGTTTACCTCTCTACGCCTGGGCTGGCTGACTTGATGGATGGATATATGAACAACTGCCGGGGCTGGATGGGCTGACTGACTAACTAGCGTAGTTGATATTGGCCAAGAAAGCAGCCAAAGAAAGAAGAAAGAAAACAACAATAACAGCACAACACAACAACAAAGCCAAGGAAAATATTAAACAAAAACATTTCTTGTATTTCGAAGATGGTTAAAATGCTGAACCCATTCACATTTCAAGTCATTTGTAAAGTGAATCGCGTGAAAGTTGTACAACGCGGTCGCTTCTATAACTCCGGATTGCCTGTCTACAAACGATTTTAACAAGAATACCAACCAAGTGATCTCAGAAAAAATATTGAATGCAATACAAGAAATTATTTTTTCATAAAAAATAAGAAGTAGAGAAATAATAAAAACAACAACAAGAAGAAAATAATTTCTTTTAATATTCTTAAAGAGTGCTTGACCAGACCTACGCACAAACACACTTAACCAAAAAATTTGGATATTTTACAAGAATACCAATAACCATCCAAAGCCCAATCGGGTCATGACCTAATTTTTTTCTTCTTGACCACACCAGTCAGTCATTGACCACCACCGAACACAAAGTGAAATTACCTTTCAGAGAGTGTGAGTGCGAGTGAGAGCGAGGGAGATAGAAGTGAAAAACGTGTTCAATACAAACATTTACATATTTAATCGATCGTTTTGAAGTACCACGAAAAGAAAGAAAACTTTCGCTGTTTGTCACCCTCAGTCAGTGTCGTTTCAAAGTCGAAGGTGGAGAGAACTGTTAATTGGTGCATAGAAAAATACCAAAAAAAAATAGATATTCGTTAATTTGAATATCTAAACATAATAACTTTTACTTTCATCGAGCTTCGAATCGTTAAAGAAATTTATAAAAAAACAAAAATGTTGAAAATCGCTCTTCTCGTTTTGACATCATTAGTGGCCAGCATCACAGTACGGGCTCAACAACGTAAGTTATTTTGTTTATTTTTATCACTTTTCTATTTAGATTTTTTATTATCTACTGAAGAATACGGGGATCTACAGTGGTCGGCATATTCATTGAAAAAGATTGAGTCTAGTTAAATTGTTTTAATAAATTTATATTGATACACTTTTTTGAAACAGACATTTTCACGTGAACTAAAAGTTATAGTGGAAGTATTTTCTCTTTAGCTGAGGGTGTAACAATCATGGATATGGGAAAAATGATCAAAATTCCAAAATATTGAAATGTAAAGCTTATGGAACTACACCATTCTGTTGCGAATAATGTTGAAAATAAATAAAGTTGAAATTTTGATCTATTCCGGCAATATTCAAGAAGATTTTGAAACCCTGTGTGGACTAGAATTGCTAAACAACCGGCACATTTTTTTAAAATCTCAAATCTAAAATAAAACCGATTATATGAGAGCTATATTTAAATCCGAACCAATATTGATTATTTTTGCTGGGGAGATTTTGTACCCAATGAAGATCCAAAATATCAAATTCTAAAATCGGTTGGATAACCTATACAAAATATAAAAATACAAGATAACAGCGGATGCCGTAATATGAGGATAGTATATCTATCCCATATTCGAAATGGATATGCCTTCGAACAGAAATAAGCGAGATTATAGACTAGGAAATTATAATATCGAGGATTTACAAACGGAACTAGTAAAAATGCCGGGCAGAACTTTGTATACCCTATGTCGTGAGGTGGACATTCGAAATACCTTACAATGATCGGGGCTATTCGGTTGGACAATATTCTCAAAATACTGATAATGGGGGGGTACTGATATTAAGTACATTTTCTACCCAATGAGAATCCGAAATACTAAATAACAGCCAATTAGGTAAATAAGGCGTTCCCTAATTTCAAAAATATCGAAATTTTAGATATATGTCCAGCCTAAAAGGAGGACCAATTCACTTAAAAAAGTACCTCAAAATTTAATTCTGATAAAAAAAGGAAAAATTTTCATATAGGCCTACATTTTTAATAAGTTTTTATAAAAAGTTCCCGCTAGCCCCATATAAATGTCCCGCTTTTTATACCCTCCACCATTTAAGATAGAGCTCTGAAATTTTACACAGACATTGCTAGTACTCCTAGGATATTTGTTATTGCAAAAGGGATATATCGGTTCACGTTTTGATGTAACCCCCATATAACGGTACACCCAACATTCGGTATTTTGGGTATTTGAACATTGGCTGCAATTAGATATTTTGGGTTCTCATTGAATATCACATCTCCGTATCAAAAATTATTAATAATCAATCAAGTCAGGGTAGTCCCCCATAAAACGTAAACCCCCAATATTCGGTATTTTGGGAATTTTGGAAACGTTTTCCAACCTGTATCAAAAATTATTAATATTGACCTAAGTTTCAGGGAAGCTCCCATATAACGATACACCCCAATATTCCGTATTTTGGACACGTTTTGAAACCGAATTGGCTTTAATTTTGTATTTTGGGTTATCATTAAATTCGTTGTAATTTGGTATTTTGGGTTCTCATTGGCTGCCAAATCTCACTACCAAAAATATCAATATTGATCTCCGTTTTGTTATAGCCCCATACAACAGTAGCCCCAACTATTAGATATTTTGAGAATTTCAATAATCTCTTTTTCGGTATGTTCAAGGTCCTATCATAACATGAGTTTTCTACTAGGAACCCCTTATTAATTTCAGATATTTTGATTGTAGGGTATCAAAACTTATACCGGGACGAAATTAACTTCGTTTTTCCTTGTTCGCCCTTATATTTTTTTGAAACGTAAAAAAATACAGCAAAACGAGATTTTTTGAACTCAAAATATTCTACAAAAGTGTCGATCATAAGATTTTAGATAGGGTCCCCGAAGACAAGAAATCAATATTCATATGTTTTTATCGTTCTTTTACACTTTTATCAAATCCTCGCTTAGAAAACCGTATATCTATATATTTTCAGTATATAAATAGTTTATTAAAGATTACGACCTCAAAAACGTTTTAAAATATGCTAATGTTTTGACATAGATATTTGGGATTTCCCAAAGGTAATTAAACTACTTACAAAATTTTGAATATAGGTTCACGTTTTGAATTAACTCTCATATAACGGTAACGCCCAATTTTCCCTATTGTTGGGATATTTTGGCGACATTTTACAAAGGATGTGGCTGTGGGTTCTCAATCTTTTGCAAGCAGTTTTTTTTAAATAGGTAAATTTATGAACCGATCAAAAACCTGAAAAGCTGAAATTTCGGCTTACTACAAGATTAAATTAGTGTAAAATCGAATAGTATTAATAGTTAGTTATATACCTAAAATTCCGTTTCCGCAGTCTTTTATCTCCTATACGCTTTTACAACCAAATTATAGTCACAATTTGTGGTTCCCTTAAGTCTAAAGTGCTGTTTGCCAATTTTCCATTAAATTCTATTATAGCTTCCATATATAATTCTAACATATATAATGTAAATGGCGGACAAAATTCCCTATATTCACCCAAATGACACGAAATGTTGTTGCTTTTATCAATTTTTTTTTTAAATCAATATTATGCCACCAAACATAATTTATAACGCGTTGCTAAGCTAACATTGTTAGAACACCTCTAGTATATATTGGTGCATTAGGGTATCATAGGGTTGGCTCCGTCCGACTTTTGTCCGTTTATTTTTATTTTCATGATAATTTTTTTGAGGCGCGGGATGTCATGATCTTTTGCCCCTCCATATGACTTACTTATATAATATCTAAACCCTTAGGACGATTTGAACTCCCCGATGATATATATTGTCCTTAAACAAGTGGATACATCTCACTTTACTTCCCTAACTTGATATTTTCAGCATCAGAGTGATTAGTCATGCTGTGGAAAACACCATGTAAAATTTCTCACAGAATAATTTTTATTGGATCGATGACGTTTAGTAGTCCATTCAATATTTTATTGTTGACTATCCGTCTTCATCCGTTTTCTGTGTAATTTTGGCATTATTTATCTCGAGGGTAAAATTCTCACTTCCTAGGCTCTGAAGTAAGACTGACTCTGAAAGATAGATCTTGATTAATATCTGCCGGTGCTTCTCTTTTCCGCGATTTTTGTTTATGCTACGATGGTATCAGATGCTTTCGTCTTCCCTATAACGTCACGCCCTAGTCATCAGCAATCTGAATGTGTTATCTCATAAATATCCATTGTAATTAATTATAACCTTCATAGATAATTATACTATTTTTCACTTCATATAAAATTGCAATTTATAAGAAAAGTGTAAAACACGAATATATATTTTAATTAAAAAAAAAACAAAGAAAAGAAAAGGAAGAAGAAAATAAAAACGCAAATTAAAAAAATTAACAAAGCAAATCGAAAAGTAATTTCTTCAGGTCATTCACTTCGGGCTGGCTGGCAAAATTAACGTCGTTTGGTGTTTAACGACGAAGAAACACTTTTTTTGGCATAGGATTATTTTTATGCATCGCCAAATGATACGCTTTTATGACTTTTTCAATACAATTTTGTAAACTAAAAATATAAACAATCAAAAAAACAAATGTAATAAATGATAACAAAGGAAAAACAAAACATAAAATGATAAGATTTTAAAATTTCTTAATTTGTTTTTCAAATTGTTGTTTAAAAACGATTTTAAAAATATTCATGCCCTAAAATAATAAAAAAGAAGCTTTGCTTAAAAAGGATTTAAAAAAAAATCATGCTTAAGAAAATATTTTTAAAGCATTCGAAAATCTTTTTTTAAAAAATGCAAGCCCTGTGCTGGACTTTTAAAATACTTACTTACTTAGCTGGTTTGTTACAGTACGGTTGTTTCATAAGCCGAGCTTAAAAAAGATTTCCAAGCGCGTCGGTCTTGTTCACATATACTCCGAGATGTTGTTTTCTACTTGGTCTTTCCATCTAATTTGTGGCCTTCCTCTTCTGCGGGAACCATCAGCTGGTTCGGGTTTAAATGCCTTTTGAGCTTGGGTATTCTCATTCCCACAACATGACCTAGCCACCGTAGTCGCTGCAGCTCAATACGACTGACGATGTCGATGTCCGCGTATAGATTGTAAAGCTCGTGGTTCATTCGACACCGATCGGCCCGTATATCTTTCGCAAGTAGCTATGCTTCAGATCCATATAACAGTAAGGGTAGTATCAGCGTCTTGTAAAGTGTGAGTTTGGTCTGATGGGAGGTGGCCTTGTTAAAATCTGCTTACTTACATCTGTTGGCCATAACTATCCTTCTCCGAATTCCAAATCTGATGTCATTAGTTTTATTTGTGGCGATACCAAGGTATATAAAATCTTTAACTACCTCGAAGCTGTAGTTCTCAAGTTTCACAGTTGGTCCGAGTCTACTGGACGTCTTACGCGTTGATACCATCAGCTTGGTCTTCTCGCCATTTACTGCCAAACCCACATTGGCAGACGCCCTCTCAATTTTTTCAAAGGTGGCTCTATCGATATCGAACTTTTCCAGAAGGATGTTAAAAAGATCACACAACAAACTGTCATCTTTTCTGAATCTTCGTTCAGTATTGAAGGGCTCCGATAGGTTATTTCCGACTTTAACTGCTGACCTTGTGCCACTTAAAGTTATCCTGCATTGCCGTATTAATTTTGTAGGAATGTCGAACGCAGACATGGCTTTAAATACCTCTGAACGGATAGGGCTGTCGAATGCGGTATTATAGTCGACGAATAGGTGGAATGTGTCGATGTGTTTTTTTTGTGGGTTTTTTCCAGGATTTGGCGCAGAGTGAAAATCTGGTCAATGGTGGATTTGCCAGGTCTAATGCAGCATTGGTATAATTTTATTGACCATTGGCTTCAGCCGTTCACACAGTACGCTGGATAAAACTTTATATGCGATGGGAAGGAGACTTATTCCTCTATAGTTGATACATATAGTCTTGCCTCATTTTTTGTGCGCGTGACGCAAGATGCTGATATCCCAATCATTGGGCATGCATTCTTTTAGCCAAATTGTACTAATCAGCTGGTGCATGACCAGCATCTGACCACCAGTCTTGAATAGTTTGGCTTTTAACCCATCGGCACCTGCTGCTTTATTATTATTAAGCCGATTGATTCCTCACGCTCACGTTTTTTTTTTCTTCTGTCTTCTTTTTTTCTGAAAATACGTTTCTCCTCTCTCATTACTCCCGATAATTCTCCATCGCATTACGTGTTGCTACTGTCTGCAGGGTTGCCCTATACGCTGCGTTTTTCATGTCAGTAGCTAGAGTTGGGCAATCTAGTTCACTTAACGGATCGATCTTTCTCGTTCCTTTTTTAAAAAGGAACTAATTTCTTAATGTAGTTCCTTTGCTCCTTATAGTTCCTTTGCTCCATATAGTTCATTTGCTCCCAATAGTTCCTTTGCTCCATATAGTTCCGACTCCTATATAGTTCCTTTGAATCTCTCTCTTTCATCGTTCTTTTTATACCCTCCACCGTAGTATGGAGGGTATATTAATTTTGTCATTCCGTTTGTAACACATCGAAATATTCATTTCCGACCCTATAGCCATGTCCGTCCGTCCGTCTGTTGTAATCACGCTATCTTCTGAAGGAATTGAGATAGGGTGCTGACATTTTGCATAAAGTTGTCTTTTGTCTGCAGGCAGGTCAAGTTCGAAGATGGGATATATCAGTCCCATATAAGGGTACCCCCCAATTTTCGGTATTTTGAGGTTCCTGAGCGTGTTTTTTCAACCGAACTCGCTGAAATTTGGTACTTTGAGCTCCTATTGGGAAGCAAATCTCCCTACTAAAAATTATAAATATAGGTCAATTTTTTCTGGTACCACCCATATAACGGTACCCCCAATTTTCGGTATTTAGGGCTCTTAAGTGCGGGATTCAACCGAATTCGCTGGTACATGGGGTTCTTATTGGGTACCAAATTGCCCCACTAAAAATTATAAATATAGGCCCACTTTTTCTGGTAGCCCCCATATAAGTGTACCTCTCAATTTCCAGTTTGTGGGTGGGTTTGACCGGATTTTTTCACCGAATTGACAGTAATTTAGTATTTTGAGTCCTTAATCGGTACAAAATCTCCCCACAAAAAATTATGAATATAGGTCAATTTTTACGGATAGCCCCCATATAAGGGTACCCCCAATTTTCGGTATTTTGGGGTTCTTGAGCGCGTTTTTTAACCGAATTTGCTGCAATTTGGTATTTTGTAGTTGTATATAGAAACAAATCTCCCTACCAAAAATTATTAATATTCGCCCGCTTTTTGGGGTAGTCTCCATATAACCCCCTTTTTTATATTAAAATAGTTATCTGATTTGTTCCGCGTTTTGAGTTTGGTTCTAAGACTCTGTTGTAATCATTTCTCTTGCGGAGGATAGCGAAATACGAAATTATAACGTAAGGTTCGATAATGAACTATAGCCGCATTTAGACCTAGCCCCTGTGTGGAGGTTCCAGAAGGAGTGGACCGATATTCCCCATCTTTGAATTTGAACTAAGTTTGGAAGAAATAATAAGTTTGGATGAAATCTAAATTGTCTGAAACGGTTTTGGTCCAAAGAAACTTGGGGTCTAGAACCAATATTTCGATGAGGCACATTTTCACCATGTTAAAATGTATACACCCTTATTAGCCATAAGGCAGATGTTATAATTATCCATTAAAAATTTCTGAAATTTGTATTATGGTTTACATAATCCCTTTTTAGAAATGTCGGTATAGGTCCACTTTTTGGTATGTTCCCTATATTTTCATTTCTAGTACATGTCAGTATATCTATGGTGGAGGGTATCCAAAGTTCGGCCCGGCCGAACTTAACGCCTTTTCACTTGTTTTCGCTCACATAGTTCCGCGTTGTTTTGTTAATAAATTCAAAAATTGCTAAAGAATTCAACTGCATAACGAGTTGAATTCTTTAGAACGAGATCAAAAATAAGCGAGATCAAAGGAACTATATTAATTACAGAGCTGGAACTAGTTCCGATCGTTCCTTTCTCGGAATAGTTCCAATAGTTCGTTCCGGAACTACCCAACTCTATCAGTAGCATTACGACGCTCCTGATGGTACCATCGGTTTCTTGATGGTGATTTTTGGTACCCAAGTATTGGTTTTGCTGCAGTTTGTAGGGATTGGGCAATTATTTGCCATTGTGCTTCTATACTATTTTCGGGACAAGGAGTGCCTTCGCCAAGCAGGTGGGTAAGTTGAGTGGAGTATACTTCTGCTATCTGTTGTGTTTGCAACTTTTCGACGTCGAGTTTTCGTGTTACATTAGATCGCACCTATTTGTGCTACATTAAGACAGGTGCGAACCTTGGCCGCTACAAAGTAATAGTCCGAATCGGTATTCGCTTCTCGTATCGATCGAACGTCTAAAACACTGGGCGAATGTTTTCCGTCCATCACAACATGGTCAATTTGATTTCTCGTTGCTTGATTTTTAAAATATTCAAAAATCCACACTTATATTTTTAAACAAACAAAAATATTTTTAAACAAATTCACGCTTATAGGCCATTGGGAATTATTTTGAAAAAATCCACGCTTATTCTGGTGGTCTTAGAAATAATATTTTTTTTATTAATTTATTACCAATATTAACAGTAATTTTTTATTGGCTATTAACGCATGTCTAATAACAAATATTTGCTATATTACAGCCTACTACCTGCAGCAATGTCCGCGTGATGAGCAATACATTAATGAATGTTTACGTGACAGTGGCAACAAATTGGTCCATTATCTGCGGCAAGGTATTCCCGAGCTGGAGATGTATGAGGTGGGTATTTAAAACTACGCATTGGGTGGCAGCACTTATTTCATTGTTAATTTTTTTATTTTTAATTTTCTCAGATTGAACCAGTTGATATCGATGAAATTGGCATCTCATTGGGTTCTGGTCCAGATGGTTATCGTGCCTTATTCCGCAACATTCAAGCATTCGGTGTTAGTAATTTGACAATTACAAATGTGAGGTAAGTAAATGAACAAAAATTTTCCATATTCATGACCTCCTTGCAAAACATGCTCCAAATTACATTCATATTTATTTTCTAATCCATAACCAACACATAAATATGTAAATATACGTTGCACATGACACGTAACTCCATCCGCAATGTGTGAACAGTAGTGTGTGTGTGTTTTGTAGTAAGCGGCGTCATTCATGTCACTAGACCGCCAAAATTAATGGACTATAAACGAGACTAGTTAAACTTGTTCCTCCAAATCGTACAGACGTGTATCGATTCTTTTGTAACGACCTTGACGGCCATTTGATCATTTTGTTGCATGCCAACTTTAGCTAGCCAGTCATCGAAACACCAACCCATCGAACAGTAGTTGTGGCATGCAATGACCACAAACTTTGTAATTTATAGGTGTCACCGTCATATACACAAATATATTCGGTTTAGTTGTGATTCAATTGCATTCTGTTACTGGCACTTAAAGTTTCCAACGGCTTGATGAAATGGGGTGACATACAATTTAAAAATATTTATAAACCAGTAAGGAAAGTTCAAAAGTCGGACGGGACTGACTATATGATACTCTTCAACACTATGGGTAAATACAAGAGGTGCTAATACATCCTTTAGATAGAACAGAAATATCATCGGGTGTGATTTACATAGATTTTTGAAACTATTACAAAACCCCATGGACGTAATCGGGATGACTTGGATTCTTTGGTGTACCATTTCTATAAAACCGAGCAAAATTATGTATGTAGATCGAGACCTAATTGAGCAACGGTGGCATATATGGAACAGACGCAGGCTCCTCGGTGAACGTAAAATCAGACGAAAATATATCTACATCTAAACCGATTTTCACGAAACTTAACACGCATCCATCTAGACTCAATTCAGTACGCTATACCCAATTTCGTGCAAATAAAAACCAGTGAGCGGAGCAGTATAGTCGGACGGGGCCGACCATACGATACCCTACACAACTTCCACGGAACTCTAACTTTCTGCGGATGTTTATTCTGAGCCTGGGCAATATTTTGTGATATTTGCACCCTCTTGCCTGATTAGAGGTCAACAGCACCTCTACCTTACACTGACATATGTTTCGAATATTAATAATATTCGAATATTAATAATATTCAGTACGGTGAAGATTCCCTTCACCGTGGGTTGTGTTGTGATGTCTTTGGTCCACTACATGCCAAAATGATTATCTGATCATCGCCGAAAATAATAGGCGTTGTCCTTGACCACAATTGGAAAATTTCAGAGCGACCAGCGCCATATTTCCGCCCTCTAGTGTGGTAATGGGTTACAAAATAATATCTCAGTACGTAAGCACCTGTAAATATTTAAGTGTAACTCCCACATCTGAGTACGTACGAACATAAATTGGTATCAATTTAAAGGTCAACCACTCCTCTTGGATATACAATCAACTTCTCGGGTCTATGTCCTTCAGGGGCAAATATATAGGCAATAGAATACTAAATTTGTAGTTTTTCACACAAAAGTCAGGGTCCATTTCAACCGCTAAATATTGACCGATCCTTATCAAAACAGGCATGCTTATTCTTTGGCCCGATCCCCTTCTCTATGTAAAATTTCGATGTTCGCGACATAATTGCGACAAAAATTTAGTATTCATCCCCTAAATATTAACTGATCTTTACCAAAAACAATAGGGGTCTTCATTGGCCAGAACCCATCCTACATGCAAAATTTCGTAAAGATTGGTCCATAACTGTGGCCTGTATCGATTTTTAAAATTATAGTGGACAGACTGACGGACGGACCCACATGTCTAGATCGACTCAGCTAGTCGAGATATGACGATCGGTATACTTAAGGTGGGTCTAGGACCAATATTTCGGCGTTACAAACTTTTGGGGCTGCAAAAAGCTATAATACCCTGACAACATAGTTGTGTAGGGTATAAAAATAGAGGGGCTTTGGTGCATATAAAATCTGACGAAAATATATATAGGAGCTATATCTAAATCTGAAGCGATTTTCCCAAAATTTAACAAAACTAGCCTCAATTAAGTGTGCTGTGCAAAATTTCGTGCAAATCGAAAGATATATAGGGACTTTGGTGCACCATTTACATAAAATCGGACCAAAATATATATGGGTACTATATCTAAATCTGAATTGAGTCTCACGAAACTTAGTACACATTATTCTATAATCAATTAAGTGCGCTGTGCCAAATTTCGTTCAAATCGAAAGTTATATAGGGTCTTTGGTGCACCATTTACTGAAAATCGGACGAAAATATATATGGGAGCTATATCTAAATCTGGACCGATCCTCAGGAAACTTAACACACATCATTCTAGACCTAATTCATTACGTTATGCCAAATTTCGTGCAAATCGAAAGATATATAGGTACTTTGGTGCACCATTTGCCTTAAATCGGACGAAAATATATATCGGAGCTATATCTAAATCTGAACCGATTTTTCCCAATTTCAATAGGGTTCGTCCTTGGGCCAAATAAGTGACCTGTGGCAAAATTCATCCAAATCGGATCATAAATGCGACCTGCACTTTGTTTACAATTTAACATGGACAGACAGACGGACATGCATATTCTCATAAGGAACCCTCTGTCTATCTCGTTTCCTTTTGCCTATTACAAACATATGCACAAAGACATAATACCCTGTACCACAGTGTGGTGAAAAACCACGCCTGTGAAAAGACATCTAAACAAAGTCCACGCCTGTGGATAGACCTTTAAAAATATTTTTAAAAAAATCGCGCCTGTAGATAGACATTTTTTTTTTAATTCAAAACTTTGTATTGATTTTTATTCAGTCCAATTGTAATACCCTTTTTCTCCATCACTTCAATTCAAAATCATGGCTTAGATTTTGCAACATTACTACTGTCGCATTCTCAATGTGATATACCGGAAAGTTGACTCTGCGGCTAGCTGAGACTCAAAAGAAAATTGCGCAATTTCGTATGTCCATTTGTGAAAAAAACTCAATTCGCAATCAATTCATTCAATCATTTGAAAACATGTTTTCGCCAAATTTATTTCATGTCAAACATTTATCTTCAAGTTCTCTCTCTCTCTTTCTCTCGCCACAGATCCGATTTGGAGTCATTGCAATTTCAGTTGACCTGTGAGATACCACGCATCAAGGTTAGAGCCCAATATCGTTCAAGCGGTGTTTTAATTTTGGTCAAAGCATCTGGTGCCGGTGAATATTGGGGCGAATATGGTAAGTGGTGGCGTCGGAATTGTAAGAAAAAAACTAGTTTTGTGTTGCGTGTTCTCATCAGAACCACCACAACAACAACAATAATCGCAAATAAAATTAAGCTTCTTATATTACACATCATAATAATAATTATTGTTCTTTGCTTCAATTACAGAGGGTGTCAAGTCAAAAATGTATTTCAAGGCTGCACCACATGAGGGACCAGATGGCCGTACATATTTGACCACCGAACAGGTGAAAATGGATTTCAATGTCAAGGACATACAGATGGGTGTAGATAACATTGCCAATGGCAATTCGGTTATACGTAAGTAACATCCTCCCTATTTCATACCTCGAAACCTTCTCCTTAACATAACTCCTCTTTTTCTCTCCTTATCCTACAGAGGCCGCCTTGAATCTGTTCATCAACTCCAATGCTCAGGAATTGCTGAAGGAAATGAAACCAGCATTGCGCACAAAACTCACTCTGGTCATGCGTAACTTCATGGATCGCCTGTTTGCCCGAATCCCCCTCGAGGAATGGATTAATTTGGATTAAATTGATTGATTTGATGTCTTTGGATATCAACGAATCATCAATCGCATAGCTTTAAGTTTAGATTCTTAGTATCTGTCGTTTATTCTCCTTAATACTTAGTATGCGAAATAGTTTTCGCAGAAATTCACAACAGCAACAATTCTCGTTAAGATTAAGTTTAAAATAAATGAAATCATATTTATTGTTTACATTAAATGCTAATAATTATTAAGATAAGTAAATAAAGAAAAAATATTAAAAATTAAATTTGTTATATCCATTGGGGAGAGTGGTGATATTATGTGAGTATGATTTTTGATTACAGAAGCTTTTCCGAAAATGTATGTGCCTGGTCGAAAAAGTCCAAGACATAACTAGAAATAATTTGGAAAATACATATGCGAATTTTGTAGCACCAATGCAGTTGTCGGTAAGAGTGTCTGAAATAAATAAACAATGGAATGGTAAACTAGTCACAATCGAATGAGTGGAAAGTCGGCGGTTGTTTGCAACAGAAACAGTAATCAAATAAACGGTTGCAGAAAAACCAGTAAGGAAAGTAGTAAAGTCGGACTGGGCAGACTATATTATACCCTTCACCACATACATACATTGTACATATCGTCAGCTAAAATGCAAAAAGGCGTAACTAACAAAAAATTGAAAATTGACTTTTTGAATGAATATTGTGAATGTCAATAAACTACATGTGTTGACAAAGTTTTACACGTCTGCGATCAAAACAGGAGCTTCTATTAACAAAAAACAAAAAGACGTAACTACAAGTGGGTTTATTTGATAAATGCAAAAAGGCGTAACTAACAAAAAATTCACGTTTTAACTTAATTGTTATGACTGCCATTAAACTAAATAACTAAATTTGTTAAAAAAAAAAATATAGTCGATTATTCGTCATATGCAATATCACCCTGCCGGGCACACTTTTTCATTTCACATGACATGTTTATAGTTTTCATTCAGAACAGTTTTTTGCTTCTCCTACACAATTATGTTTTTGTTAGTTACGCCTTTTTGCATTTTAGCTAACGATATGTATCCTAACCATTTCACATCGATGTTCCCTCGAAGGAACATACACATGCCTTTTTGCAACCTATGATAAATTTAATTTCATTCGAGCAGATTTAGAATCGATTGCATACAATGGGACAAATTTATAGAAATCGATTTATAGCAAACTTGATACATGCTATTCGGAATGCCACACTGTTAAAAATTTAATCTCAATAATACACCCGTTCGAAATATATATGGAAGCTATGTATGCAACTGCACCAATTTCATCAAAACGCAACGTCTCAATCGTACAAACATTAGGAGTTTGATGGTCCATTTACCTAAAATCGGACATATGTAGGAGTTATATCTAAATCTGAACCGATTTTCACGAAACTTAGCACACATCATTTTAGACTCAAATCAGTATGCCATGCCAAATTTCGTGCAAATCGAAGGATATATAGGGATTTTGGTACACCATTTACATTAAATTGGAGAAAATATATATGGGAGCTACATCTACATCTGAACCGATTATCTCCAAACTTAACACACATCATTCTAGGCTTTATTCAGTACCCTATGCCTAATTTCGGGCAAATCGAAATATATATAGGGACTTTGGTACACCATTTACATTAAATCGGACGAACATATATATTGGAGCTATATTTAAATCTTAACCGATTTTGTCCAAACTCAGCACACATCATTCTAGACTTTATTCAGTACACTATGGCAAATTTCGTGCAAATCGAAAGATATATACGGACTTTGGTACACCATTTACATTAATTCGAACGAACATATATATGGGAGCTATATCTAAATCTGAACCGATTTTCACGAAACTTTGCGCACATCATTTTAGACTAAAATCAATATGCCATGCCAAATTTACTACAAATCGAAGTACATATTGGGACTTTGGTACACCATTTACATTGAGTCAGAGAAAATATATATGGGAGTTTTATCTAAATCTGAACCGATTATATCAAAACTTAGCACACATCATTATAGACTTTATTCAGTACGTTATGCCAAAATTCGTGCAAATCGAATGATTTTCAAGGACTTTGGAGCACCATTTACCTTAAATCGGCTGAAAATATATATGGGAGCTATATCTAAATCTGGACCGATTTTCAGGAAACTTAACAAACATCATTCTAGACTTAATTCAGCACGCTATGCCAAATTTCGTGCAAATCGAAAGATATATAAGGACTTTTCTACACCTTTTACATAGAATCGGACGAAAATACTTATGGTAGCTATATATAAATCTGAACCGATTTTTCCCAATTTCAATGGGGTTTGTTCTTGGGTCAAAGAATGAGAAGAAGAGAGAGAGGAAAAATAAGGCCAAATAGTTGCAAAGTACAGCGAAGTAGGAAAATAGTTCTAATATTAATGAAATGTTAACATTTTTTGAAAAAATTAGTGACTTTATCGTCATTATAAGAATTTGTAGGACCAATTTTGGTCAAAGAAGATCCCGACTGCGTTTGGTAATAATTGGTTAAAATTTAGGGGACCAAATGAATCAAAAACTTTATTTTCGTCGGCGTTTCTTATCTCTATAGATATTACCATTATAATCCGAATACGGCGAAATTTTACATTGGGGAGGGGAGTTATCCATAGAACAGGAGTGACGACTGATCAATAAATAGCGGGTCAAATGGACCAAGACTCTTGTGTGTAAAATTAAAAAAAAAATGCATTCTATGACGCAAAAGGAGTGGTTGAGATTGACATTGATACCCATTATTGCTATGTATGTACAACGGGTGAGAAGATTATACTTAATTATTTAAAAGGGTCTAGCTATTCTGATATTATTTAGTATTACCATTACCACACTAGAGGGCGTAAATCTCGTGCTATGCAGTTCAGATTATGGTCAAGGACAACGGCTGCAATTATTAAATATTAATGATGAACAAAACAGTTATCACATTTTTGTCTCTTCCCACAGCTGAAGAAAGAAAAGCGTTTTAAGAAAGCGTTTTTAAGCAGAAAAATCGAAAACTAAAGAGCGTTTCAGAAATATTGCGAGAATTTGGAAATATGATTGGCATATGTGAGGATAATTACTTTGAATACGAATAAAAATAATCTATTTTGTGGAAATATATAAACTAGCATATACCCGCTACTTCGTTAGCGAATGTGGGAAATATTTAAATTTTCTGACCGCAAAAGAAATCTAGCTCTATACAAAAGTTGGTGTTATTTTTTACCCTTTTTACTCTTGTAAAATTTCAAATATAGCATCACCCAAATCCAAATTAAGTACCAGTTAGTAAACATTAATATAAACTGACATAACTACATACATTAACAATCATAAATACGAATTTCCAACACTACCCCAATCTTAATTCCAAATTTCACGATTCTATCGGTTCTCCTAAATCCAATTTGTTTCAAGTTTAGTGCCATTTAATACACATAAGTACAAATTTCCATTACTTCCTACATCATGCAATCCAATGAAAATCTTATTACTCAATTTCAAGATTTCAGCTCTATCGGTTAGCTTTTAATCCAAACTGTGCCAAATTTAGTGCCATTTAGTACACATTAGTAGACATTTCCAACAGACATCCCCAACAGTGATCCTAACTACCATCTGTTACCATTTAGTACACATTAGTACAAATTTCCAAAACCGTCGACATATCCCAATCCTACACCCCAACTGTAATACTAACTTCAAATTTCAGGATTCCAGCTGTATTGGTTCAATTTTACCAAATTTAGTACACAGTAGTACCAATTTCGAAAACTTCTTACATACCCCAAAAACTTCTTGACCCCAATCCCACACCCCTACAGTGATCCTAACTTCAAATTTCATTGTTCCCGCTCTATCGGTTCACCCAAATCCAAACTGTACCGATTATACTACGATTTAGTACTTTACAAGTACACACAAGTAACAATTTTCCAAAACTACGTTCATATCCCAATCCTACACTCCGACGGTACTTTTAATTTCAAATTCTAGAATTCCAGCTCGATTTGTATCTCCAAATTAAATTTGTACCAATTATAGTACCATATAGTACTTTTCGTACACATGAGTACACGCCTTTAAAAACCATAATTCACACACCAAATTTCAAGTTTTTAGCGCTATCCGTTCAAATGCTACAGAATTGCACCAAATTTAGTACATTTTCGTACTTTTCAGATAGTTAGAGTTCGAATTTCCAAAAATCCTTTGGAACATCTATCCTACACTCAACCAAATTTCAGAGTTCTAGCTCCACCGGTTCGCCAAATACAAATGGTACCACATTTAGTACTTTTTAGTACTTTTCGTACCGTTCTAGTACGAATTTCCACAAACCCAGTCTTATCTGTCAAATTTGGACCAAGAGTGACCCCCACCCAAAATTTCAAGATTCTAGCTTCAGCTGTTTCGTCTGGGCGTTGATGAATCGTTAAATCAGTCAGTCAGTCAATCACTTTACTCTTTTATTAGTGTAGATTATTTGTTGATCAATTTTTGTTATTTTGCTTAATTTACCATAGACCTTCCTTGCAACAGTCGGTATTGGATACTAGTTTACAAGGTAACATACTGTTTATTTTCGAACACTGACTACCAATGGCTATTCCCTGAAATAAAATCTCATACGAATGTTTAATAACAGGTTTCCATTTCGGGGCGGTGGCTAGTGGTCTGTGAAAAAAATAATTTGGTGGGGGTGGGCTACGTCGTTGTTTCGTCTAGAAATGTTCGTCGAAGGAATGATTTAGTGCATTCATTGCCCTTGAACTTGAACCTAAATAAAACTAAAAACCAATGCTGCCGGACGGCCGACCGGCCAGTCAATCTGCAAACAGGAATCCTGTTTCGTTCTCCACAAAACATGAAAGCTAAAAATAAAGTTAAAGAATTGTGATTCCCCTTGATTGTTGACTCTGCCCTGTAGACATTTGTCTGTGTCTATGCAATATATATTTTTTTTAATTTTCATACTTCATTAAAGAAAGAAAATCTGGTTTGGCAACTGGTAAAGTTGCACTGAATTCCCATTTATTTTTGAGTACCATAGTTCTGTTCTATTTCACCCATTGTTGTCCTCTTTCTTCTTTTGGCTTGTTCGCTTCAATCCTGGAAGAAGGAATTCAACAGGCAATCATTTCGAAATCTTAGTCAGTCTGATCAATATAAAAGCGTTGTTCTTGGCCTCATCACATTCGCAGTCCGGTTGTGGATAAGACAGTATTCCTTCTTGGTTAAATCGAATTCATAAACAATTACAATGGGTGGTAAGTATAGTGAAATATTTATAAATAATATTGAGATGTTGAGAAAATAGCCGAAATTATTAAAAAAAAACATCTACAAAGTATAAGCTTCGGATGTGAAACAAATATTATTAAAAAATAAAGAAACGTTAATAATTGGCAAATATACCCGCTCCACATTACTCATTGGAAAAATATTCATCCCAAATCCTCGCTTTAGATGGCCATTAAAAAATAACCTTACAAAAATTAATATATTCTTATAAAAATCTACGCTACGGATGGCCATGAAAAACTATTCTTCAAAAATTCCACGCTTGGGGTGATCCGCGAAAAAATATTTTTCAAAAAATCCACGATTTGGATGATCCGGTCGCATTTCTGATTCGCATTGGGTGAGCTGTGCTTAATAGCTCACTCATTTGGCCCAAGGACGATACCCTATTGAAATTGAGACAAATCGGTTCAGATTTAGATAGGGCTCCGATATATATTTTCGTCCGATTTAAGGTAAAAGACGCACCAAAGTCCCTAAATGCATTTCGAAATTTGGCACAACGTACTGAATTAAGCCTAGAATGATGTGTGCCAAGTTTCGTGAAAATCGGTTCAGATTTAGATATAGCTCTCATATATATTTTCGTCCGATTTTAGGTAAATGGCGCACCAAAGTCCCTGAAAATCATTCGATTTGCACGAATTTTGGTATAGCCCACTGAATGAGGTCTAGAATGATGTGTGCCAAGTTTTGTGAAAATTGGTTCAGATTTCGGTATAGCTCCCATATATACTTTCGTCCGATTTAAGGTAAATGGTGCACCAAAGATTTAGATATAGTTCCCATATATATATTTTCGTCCGATTTTATGTAAATGGTGCAGCAAAGTCCCTATATATCCCTCGATTTGCATGAAATTTGGCAAATTTGAATTAAGTCTAGAATGCTGTGTGGTACTTTTCGGGAAAATCTATTCAGATTTCGATTGAGACTTGAATGATATTACTGATTTTTGTTTAAATTGGTGCAGATTCCATATGTATTTCGAACGGGTGTCTGATTGAGATTAAATTTTTAACAGTGCGACTTACCGAATAGCGTGTATCAAGGCATGAATATGTTCCTTCGAGGGAACATTGACATGCAATTGTAAGTGGTGAAGGGTATCAAATATTCGGCCCAGTCCGACTTTACTACTTTCCTTACTGGTTTAAAAATATTTTAGTTTGGGTGGTCGATCAAAAAATAGTCTTTTAATATTATACGGATGGAATGAACCATAAAATATATTCTTTAAAAAATGCAGGCTTGGAATGGTCTCTTAAAATATTAATTAAAAAATCCAAGCTTCGGTGAAAACCAATCCATTAAAACAAATTTTAAAAAATTTACGCTTGGGGCGGTCTACGAAAAAATATTCTACTTTGGGGTGGCCCTTGAAAAAATATTCGATTGTGATGATCCATGAAAATATATATTTTTAAATCCAAACATTGAAATGTCTATAATAAATAATTACTAACTATCCAAAAATCTTCTCTTGGGATGGTCCGCGAAAAAATCAACGCTTCAGATTGTCCGTGAAAGACAACCTATACAAAATCTGGCGGATGTACGCAAAAAAATATGTTATTTTCAAAATTCCACGAATGGTCTGCAAAAATATTCTACTCTTTGGATGGTCCAAGGAAAAAATATTCGTTTAATGATCTACTTATACCATAAAAAATTGACGTTTGAAATGGTCTGTAGATTAAAAAAACACTACGAAAAAATATTGTTGGAATGGTTTCTGAAAAAAATAAATGAGATTGGGATGGTCGGCGAAAAAAAAATAACTTAAAAATTTCGCCCTTGGGATGGCCATTGACAAAATATTCTTTAAATAATCTACGCTTAATCCATGGAAATATATTTTCTAAAAAAACTTAGCTTGGGAGGGTTCGCTAAAGTTTTTCGTAAAAAAAAACTTGAAGAATCCTCAGGAAGAATATTCTTTAAAAAATGGACGATTGGGATGATTTGTAAAAAAATCTTTAAAAAATTTACGATTTCAATGGCCCTCATAAAAATATTTATAAAAAAAACGTCCATGAAGAATATTCTTTAAATAATCTACCCTAGGGTTGGTCCACGAAAAAAAATAATAAAAAAACAAGTTTGAATTTAATTTAAAAATCCTAGCTTTAAGTGGGTCGAGAAAAAATATTCATGAAGAATTGTACTTTTAGCCCAGCATATTAAAAAACTAATAATAAAAAGAAAGTCAGAGGAAGATCCTACGTACTCACCATTATGCAATGCGTTTCGCCGTTGGTTATGTGGTCCATCTGGCATATTGGACTATGTGGCTTTAGAAAGGTCGTATGTTGATAACCTGTATTTATACAGCAGTTAATGCGAATTAAATTTAAATATATCAAGGTCCGACATTTGTCTTCACTCTAGAAACGATCATTACGAGAAGAACTCACATAAAAATGATCATCGCCCTTACAGGCAAAATTCAAATAAATAATTTTTTTTGTTTAAATCGATGTTGAAAACATGGGAAAAAATTAAAATTAATTACTTAAAAAGAAAATTATATTCACGCTTGTGTTGGTCTTTAAAAAAATTGTTTTTAAATTCTCGATTCATTCTTATTGCAGAGAACATATTTATTAAATTAAAAAAATACAATATATATTTTTATTACTTTTTTATTTCAGTTAATACTCATTTCATAGCCACAATTTGTGTTATGACAGTATCGGTGATAGTTGCCACTCCAACAACCCCCCTCGCCAACGTTGATGACTCGCAATCAAGGGATCTATCCAAGAGTTTGGAAGACTTTGGAACTCTACTCTACTCGCAAATAGCAAAACGTAGTGAACAGAAAAACATTCTATTTTCACCATTCTCAATTGAGACCAATCTGGCAATGCTGCGTTTGGGTGCTACAGGACAAACAGCCGCAGAAATTGACAATGCTCTACATTTGAAATTTAACGATGGCGAAAAGTTGGCCAACTCTTTCGAAAAGATACTTTCAATCTATCAGAATAGTGATTTTCTACAAATGGCCAATAAAATATATATAAAGGATGACTTAGAACTCCGCGATGAATTCAATAAGTTGCTCGCCGAACATTTCTTCGCCTCCGCAGAAAATGTGAATTTTACCCAAAATATCAAAGCAGCTGAGACAATCAATTCCTGGGTTGCCGCTAAAACCAATCAATTGATTAAAGATCTCGTGAGTGCCGATGATTTGAGTTCAGAAACACGATTGCTACTGCTCAATGCAATATATTTCAAAGGTGAATGGGAACATGCATTCCCCGAAGAAGGCACACGCCCACAAAAATTCTATGTGGATGCCACAAATAGCGTTGATGTGGAAATGATGCACACTTATGGAGATTACCGTTATGGCAAAATAGACCAATTGGATGCTACCGCTTTAGAAATGCCTTACAAAAATTCCGATCTTTATATGCTTGTAATTTTGCCGAATTCTCGTGATGCTTTAGAAGATCTGAGAATCAAATTGCAGTCATATTCCCTACAAGATATAAGAGATAACATGGCTTTGGAAAAAGTTACCGTAAAAATGCCTAAATTTAAAACTGAATACACAATTGAATTGAAAGAGACTTTAAAGAGCGTAATTATGATAAACTATTTCAATTAATTTAATAATTCAAAGAGATATTTTATGTTATATATATTTTTTTTATCTGCAGTTGGGTATAGAACGCATGTTCTCCAAGGATGCGGAATTGGAAAAAATGACCAACTCATCAGAAAGACTTGAAGTGACGAAAGTTTTGCATAAGGCATTTATTGAAGTCAACGAAAACGGCACTAAGGCTGCTGCATCGACAGGTATGTATAACAAAAATTCATGCTCGTCTAGGTCCCTGAAAAAAATATGTCTTCAAAAATCCAGGCTTCATTAAAAATCATATTTTTAAAACTACACGCCTTTGTTGGACCTTGCATAAATAATTTCAATATTTTTTCAATGCCTGAGTCATTGGAAAATTATTTTGATTATATGTAGATTTAACTGAACATGCTTTTTTATAAAATATCAAATTCCTATATTTTTAGGTTCTGTTGTGGCTCCCGAAACTCTGCCTTTTCCGCCTGTATATATTTATCGATTTGTCGTGGATCATGGCTTCATCTATAAGATTGTGAACAGTGATGGCATTGAATTCTTTGAAGGATCACAAAGTGAATTTTAAACACACACTGAAAAAATAAAATTGTATTCATACTGCTGGAGAATACTTCGAAAGACAATAAAAACATCTTTGATGATATATAATCGCATTTTTATTATTAGGAGAGAAATATATATATTATACATATAGTAGTATATATAGTACATATAGTAGCCCTTGTATAAACAATTTCGTTTGGAAAATTTGCTTAAAATACCGAATTTTGTGGTTACCGAATACCGAATTTTGTGGTTCTTTACAGAATTTTATTCTTGTGAATAATGGGTTCTCCCGTTAATATTTCGAGTTGTTGCAACCGGAATGAAAAATTTGTTATAATTATTTAAAAAACCAGTAAGAAAAGCTCAAAAGTCGGACGGGGCCGATTATATGATACCCTTCACCACTTTGGGTACATACAAGATATGTTAATATCCTGTAGATAGAACTGACATAGAATCTTTGTAGGACCATTAAGATGGAATCGGGCGAAATTAAATGTGCTATCCAGATAGTTATTTGAACCAATTAAAACCAGTAAGGATAGTAGTAAAGTCGGACGGGGCCGACTATATGATACCCTTCACCACTTTAGGTATACTCAACAGATGAATCCTAACAGACGTCGCATTTTTATAGAACCAGTAAAATGAAATTGGATCCATAAACATGTCATTCTGCAACCGATACTAAATTCTTCATTTGGTCAGATATAGAAACTGTATCTAAATCTGAACCGATTTTTACGAAACTAAGTACACATCATTCTAGACCTAATTCATTACGCTGTGCTAAATTTCGTTCTAACCTAAAGATATTAAGGGACTTTGGTACAACATTTACCTTAAATCGGACGAAAATATATATATATTCTCGGGGTCAAAAATTTTGTTGATATAATTCGAATCTACACTGATTAAAGAATCTCTCTACAAAATTTCAAGTGAAAATCTCAAGAACTCTTGAAGATATAGCCGATTTATTGTGTCAGCATCAAGTGACGGCTGAAGGGCTTCTCAAACTTTAAACGCGTTTTTCTCTAAACATTTTTTTGCGAATGGCGGGCACGATAACTCAAAAACTAATAATCCAATCGGTTCCAAATTTTGCAACGTTTCTCTGGGAGTGTATAGCCCTCGTATGAACTAGGATAAAGCCAATCGGTGAAGATCATCCTTATTTTGTAACTTGGTTTTTGGTAAAAAAATCGGCGATTTTCCAAAAATATTTTTTCAATGGTCCACCATTTTGTTAATTTTAGAGCGAAGTCAATAATCCTAGTTCATACGAGAGCCAGACATGCACTCTTTCTAACACCGTTGGAATTTTCGGATTCCGATGTTCCAGTGATGAGTTATCATGCCCGCCATCAAAAATAAGGAATTTTCTTTAATTACAAAAAACAACAACAAAACAATAACAAAATTTTTTTGTAAATTATTTTTCTTTTTTTTTAAATCTTCAAATATATATGTGCAAAGTTACAAACCTTAACAAGCAACGGTATAGATTTACCAGCCCATTGAATATCTTGAAAAATTAAAATCAAGAATGGGGGAGGGGGTTCCCTTAAGTATACCGATCGTCATTTCTCGACTAGCTGAGTCGATCTAGACATGTGTGTCCGTCCGTCCGTCTGTCCATTATAATTTGTAAACACGATACAGTCCACAATTATGGACCAATTTTGCATGTAGGATGGGTTCTGCCCAATGAAGACACTATTTTATCAGGTATGGATCGGTTAATATTTAGGGGATGAAATGGACCAAAAACTTTATTTTTGTATGATTTGCTGGTCGCTCCAAGGGGGGCAAACATCGCGAAGGGGATCCAGCCAAAGACAGCATGCCTGTTTTGATAAAGATCGGTCAATATTTTGCGAGTCAAATGGAACCTGACTTTTGTGTGAAAAATTACAAAAATTGTATTCTATAACGTATATATTTACTCCCGAAGGATATAGACCCGAGAAGTTGATAGTATAACCAAGAGGAGTGGTTGGCCTTCAAATTGATACCAATTATATTGTCGTATGTGCTCGGATGTGGGAGTTACACTTAAATATTTACAGGTGCTTACGTATTCAGTTATTATTTAGTAACCCATTACCACACTTTAGGGCGGAAATATAGCGCTGGTCGCTTTGTTATTTTCCATGAGATTCCGGTTATGATCAACGACAACGCCTATAATTTTGGTGCTGATCAGATTATAATTTTGGGATGAAGTGGACGGAAAACTTTGTTTTTTTTAATTTACCTATAGGCCTGAATTATAAGCCGAACATCGTAACACAACCCACGGTGAAGGGAATTTGGACAAGTAATCAGAAGGACCATTAGAAATATTAGTAATATTTCTTGACCTCTTGTCGGTCAAAAGATTGCAAATATAGCGGAATATTGCCCAAGCTCAGAATGTAGAACCAAAAAAAAGTATATTTTCTTGGAGGTTGTGTAGGGTTTCATATGGTCGGCCCCGTCCGACTATACTGCTCCGCTCACTGGTTCAAGAATATATTTTCATGGATAATCCCAATCGTAAATTATTCAAAGAATATTTTTTCATGGGCCACGAAAAGAGCAGAATATTCTTCCATTAGACTGTTCAAACTGTTAGATTTTGTAAAAATTTGTTTTTTGAGGATCATATCAAGATTGGATTTTTTTTTAAATGATATGAAAGTAGATTTTTGTATTAATATTTTTTCAAGGACCATTTTTGTAAATGATTAAGGCAGCGCGGGGCATTTTGAATACAGTCTTATACGCGGACAGTCATTGAATGTGATGAGACAAGAACAACGCTTCATTATATACACACAAACACGCATCAGACTAAACCACAGACAGACTACCTTCCTACTTCTAGGATTTTTTTGAAATGAACAAACCAAAGGAAGAAAGAGGACAACAACGTATGAAATAGAACAGGACTGTGATACTCAACAATTGCCACTGCCACTTTACTAGTTTTGCAAGACGAGTTATTCTTTCTTTAATGCTATGAAAATTAATATATGTCTACACAAATGTCTACGGGACAGAGTCAACAATCAAGGGGATCTATATTTTTAGCTTTAGTTTCGTTTTGAACAAAAACAGGATTCTGTAAACGTTGCAGGTTGGCCGACTGGCAGCATTCGTTTTAATTTTTATATAGGCTCAGGTTCAAGGTTAATGAAGGCATCATTTCTTCGACAAATATTTCTGGAGGCAACAACGACATAGGCAACGACCACTGCCCACCACCGACATGAAATGTATACGCTTGCTATTTACTTCAGGAAATAGTGACTGGTAGTCAGTGTTCGAAAATAAACAATATTATACCTGGTAAAATAGTGTCCCATACCGATCGTTTCAATGAAGTTCTATGATAAGTTAAGATCTTCAGTATCACAGTGGATCATACTAAATATGAACCCCAACCCAACCAGTACAATAAAATAGGCTTGGAATTCAATCGTTCAAAGACTTGCGATCGCACAAAAATAAAAACAAAAAAATTTTAGAATATGCATAGAATCGCTTTCTGAGTCGATTTATGCATCCAGATGAAATTTGTCTAATTAATTTATATGGTCCAAGGTCGAACCCAAAGTTTATACGATTGATATGACATTTTGAACTTACTTACTTACTTACTTAGCTGGCTTATGACAGAACGGTTGTTCCATAAGCCGAGCTTAAAAAGATTTCCAAGCGCGTCGGTATTGTGCGCATCTCATCCAATTTGAAATATATATTTCCGAGATGTTGTCTTTTACTTGATCTTTCCATCAGATTCATGGCCTTCCCCTTGGCTCGCTTTTATATGCCTTTTGAGCTGGGGCATCTTCGTCCATTCTCACAACATGGCCTAACCAACGTAGTCGCTGTAGCTCGATATAACTGACTATGTCGATTGTCGAGAAAATATGGTACAGTTCATGGTTCATTCGACGGCGATAAATCTTCCTGAGAATTTATCTCTCAAACACTCCAAGAGCTACCTCATCTGCTTGCAAAAATACCCATGATTCAGTCCCTTTATACCAGCATCGTCGTTTGGAAGAGTGTGACTTTGGTCTGGCGGGAGGTGACCTTGTTTCTAAACTGCTTACTTAGACCATAGTAGCATCTGTTGGCCAACATTATCCTTCTCCGAATTTCAAAACTGCTGTTTTTAGTTTTCTTTATAGCGGTACCAAGGTATATAAAATCTTTAAGTAATTCGAAGCTGTACTTCTCAAGTTCCACA
The DNA here is from genome assembly GCF_032173495.1 of Musca vetustissima. NCBI lineage: Eukaryota > Metazoa > Arthropoda > Insecta > Diptera > Muscidae > Musca > Musca vetustissima. The sequence goes on along the minus strand of NW_026879763.1, from coordinate 221,357 downwards.
GTTGGTCCGAGTCTATTGGACGTCTTGCGCGTTAATACTATCAGCTTGGTCTTCTCGACATTTACTGCCAGACCCACTTTGTCACAGTCCTTCTCAATTTGTTCAAAAGTGACTGTTACCGCTCGCAATGTTCGACTCATTATATCGATGTCATCGGCGTAGTCCAATGGCATGTGTTGTTTGGTGTACAGAGTGCCATTTCTGTTCACCTATGCCTCTCGTATGACCTTTTCAAGCAAGATGTTACAAAGATCACACGGCAAACTGCCACTTTGTCGGAATCCACGTTCGGTATTAAAAGGGCTCCGATAGTTCATTTCCGATTAACTGCTGGCCTTGTGCCAGTTAAAATTATCATGCATAGTCTGACCTTTTCTGACCCTCTCGTATGACCTTTTCCAGCAAGATGTTACAGAGATCACACGACAAATTACCACTTTGTCGGAATCCGTGTTCGGTATTAAACTGACCGATTAACCACTGACCTTGTGCCAGTTAATGTTATCATGCATAGCCGAATTAATTTTGCAGGAATGCCAAACGCAGACATGGCTTTAAGCACTTCTGAACGGATAGGGCTGTCGAATGCGGCTTTATAGTCGAAGAATAGGTGGAATGTGTCGATGTGTTTTTCGTGGGTTTTTTTCCAGGATTTGGCGCAGAGTGAAAGTCTGGTCAATGGTGAATTTGCAAGATCTGAAGCCGCATTGGTATAGTCCAATAATGTCATTGACCATTGGGTTCAGTCGTTCACACAGCACGCATGATAACCTTGTCCTCTATGGTACAATGGTAATCCAACGCCACCGGCTGCTTTATTCTTCTTCAGCGTATTAATTGCTACTCTGACATCATCTTGGCACCAAAGACCTATATATTGGGATTTCCACGAAATTATCCATAGAGTATTAAATTGAGTTTAAACTTATATGTGCCAAGTTTCGATGAAATTGGTTCATATATATTTTCTTCCGATTTTCAATAAATAGTGAACCAAAGAGGATATGTTTGTTCGATTTTCACGAAATTTTGCATAGCGTACTCCAAATTAAAATTGTTCCAAATTTAGTACTGTTTAGTACTTTTTGTATACACTCTTCTAGAACCAATTCATTATATCGATACTATTTCTCAACCTAGATGCGCATTCCAAATTTACGAAATTTTATCAAATTTAGTACATTTTAGTACTTTTCGGTTACTTACAGATACAATTTGAAAAAAAAAAACAGTAAGGAAAGTAGTACAGTCGGACGGGGCGACTATATGATACCCTTCACCACATTGGGTATATTCAACAGATGGAATCCTAACAGACGTCGCATTTTTGAAGGACCATTAACATTAAATTGAACATTTCATCCCGTAACCTGCACTAAATTTTGGTCAGATATAGAGTTGGTCCTTACAATGGGACAAAATTATGTAAATAAATTTTAAGCAAAATATCGAAATCTAAACCGATTTCATAGAAACTTGTCACATGTTAGGTAACACTTATTTCAGTATGCTTTTTGTATTCGGCCACATTTTGAACTATTCATTTACTTATAAATCCAAATTTCGTGCAAATTGAAGGATATATAGGGACTTTGGTGCACTATTTACCTAATATCGGACGAAAATATATATAGAAGCTATACCCAAATCTGAACCGATTTTCACGAAATTTAACACACATCGTTCTAGGCTTAATTCAGAATGCTATGCCAAATTTCGTGCAAAGCGAAGGATATATAGGGACATTGGTGCACTATTTACCTAATATCGGACGAAAATATATATGGAAACTATACTAAATCTGTACAGATTTTCGCGAAATGAAACACACATCGTTCTAGAATTAATGCAGAATTTCGTGCAAATCGAAGGTTATATAGGGACATTGGTGCCCTATTTACATAAACTCGGACGAAAATATATATGGGAGCTATGTCTAAATCTGAACCGATTTTTCCCATTTTCAATAGGGTTCGTCCTTGGACCAATTAAGTGATCTGTGCTAAATTTCATCCAAATCGGATCATAAATGCGACCTGTATTTTTTTAACAAAAATACATGGACGGACGGACTGACGGACATGCATAAATCGACTCAGAAAGTGATTCTATGCATATACTCAAAAGGAACCATGGGTCTATCTCGATTATTTTTGCCTGTTACAAACATATGCACAAAGACATAATACCCTGTACCACACTGTGGTGAAGGGTATAAAAATGTTTTGGTACATCTATTCTACACTCTATCAGTGAGTCTAATTCCAAATTTAAGAGTTTAGCTTTACCGGTTCGTCAAATACTAATGGTACATTTAGTACATTTTAGTACTTTTCGTGCCGTTCTAGTACAACTTCCTTCACCTCAAATTTCAAGATTCCATCTTCAGCCGTTTCATTTGACTTTATTTTTTTGATTCGATTGTACGAATCGAAACCGTATGCCGCAAATTTCCCAATAAAAACAAAGTTGATTGTATTTCGGAATGTCAACGCCACTATTTATTAGGGGTAATATTTTTATTTATTTTGTTGTTGTTCTTTATTTATACCTAAAATCACTTTGCGATCCTTCAAAGAATTCAATGCCATTTCTACTCATTATCTTATAGAAGAAGCCATGATCTGCCTCAAATTTGACAGGTGATGACAGGAGAAATATAGATGGAGCAGACGCACCTTGACCTAAAATTTTTGAGACCATAAAAATTGTAATATTTCAAATTATTATTATTGAGCAATAAATAAATATATATGCATGCAGTGCTATAGATTCATTTGATCTGCAAAATCTCAATTTAGTTAATATACCATTTTTTATTGAAGAACACTGTATACATGCATATTTTTTTGGACAAGCGTGTATTTTTGGAAAAAATATTTTTTTAAGGACCATCACATATAAAGAAGAATATTTTTTAAAAGCAATCACATGTGGGATTTAGTTTAAAGATTTTTTTTGCAGGACACATACAAGAGTGGATTTTTATACATACCTGAAGCTGCAGCACCCTCAGTGCCACTTTCGTTGACTTCGATAAATGCCTTGTGCACAACGCTCGACACTTTAATTTTTTCTGATGAATTTAAAACATTTCCCAAATCTGCAAAATTAGTGAACAAACTTTCGATACCCAACTGCAAATTAAAAAAAGAAAATTATATACAACATCGAAAATTGATTCATTTATGCAATAGCTCATCGCATTTACCCTTTGTAAAATCGGTATCAAATTAATTTTGTATTCAGCTTTAAATTTTGGCATTTTCACTTCAACCATTATCTCCGACATATTACTTCTTATTTTTTGTAGACCATATGATGTCAACATCGTTCCTAGGTCATCTAAACCATCACGAGAATCCGGCAAAATTACAAGCATACAAGCAACGGAATCTTCCCACCGTATGCATCATGTCCACATTAACGCTGCGCACTGCATCAATATAGAATTTTTGTTGGCGTGTGTCTTGCTCCCGAAATCCCTGGGCCCATTCGCCTTTGAAATAAATTGCACTGAGCAGTACCAATTCAGTTTGCTCATTCAAATCATCGGCTCTGACAAGGTCCTTAATCAAGTGATTAAGGACCTACGAGTTGATTGTCTCAGCCGCCTTAATATTTTCTGTAAAATTCACATTTTCTGCCGTCGTTAAGAATTGTTTCGTAAGCAACTCATTGAATTGATCGCGGATTTCTAAATTTTCCTTTGCATATATTTTATTGGCCATTTGTAGGTAATCACTATTTTCATATCTCGAAAGGGTCCTTTCGAAATAGTTGGCAAACATTTCGGCATTTTCAAGTTTTAAACGTAAAGCACGGTCAATTTCCCCAGCTGTCCGTTTTTCAGCACCCATACGAATCATGGCCAGACTGGTCTCAACTGAGAATGGTGAAAATATAATATTTTTTTCTTGACTATTTCTTATCATTTGCCAGTAGAGTAGAGTTCCAAAGTCTTTCAAACTCTGGGTTATGGCGATTAATTGCCAGTCATCATCATTGGCGGAGGGGGTAGTCGGTGTGGCAATTATCACCGTTATTGTCATAACACAAATAGTGGCTATGACATGAGTATTAACTGAAATGAGAACGTAATAAAAATATATTGTTTTTTTTTAGATTTTTGATAGAGTGGTTTTCACGGAGTGGTTTATAAAAAAAATAATTTTTCATGTACCATGCGAAGCTTGAATTCTTTAAAGGATATTTTTTACGGGTAATATCAAGGCTGGATTAAAAAAAAAATCGCGGAATGTTTACATCATATTTGTTCTGCTCATTTTTTTACGAATCATCCCAAACGAAGAATTTTTTTGAACCATTCGATTTTCTTAGGAATGTGTTATCAATAATCATTCAAAGCTTCGCTTTTTTTTATATAATTTTTTTTTTGACAAACCATTTAGCAACGAGTAACGAAGCGTGGAAATTCTTTTCAATGATTTAACATTTTATTCTATTTTTTTAAATAATATTTTTTCACAAAACTGCACTTTTAAACTGTACTTTTTCAAGAATATTTTTTCACTGATTGCTTTGCTTTTTTCTCAACATCTCAACATAATGTCTAATTATTTTACTATACTTACCACCCATTGTAATTTTTTACGAATTCAATTTAATCAAGAAGGAATACAGACTTATCCGCTGCCGAACTATGAATGTGATGAGGCCAAGAACAACACTTCTTTATATACACACACGCGGATCAGACTGAGCCACAAACTATGTTATCGAAATATTTGTCTGTTGCCATCCTTTTTCCAGGATTTTTTTGAAGCGAACAAGCTGAAGGACGACAATGGATGAAATAGAACAGAACTGTGGTACTCAAGAAACGAATAGAATTGCATTGTCACTTTACTAGTTTTGCAAGACGAGTTTTGCAATTCGTGAATGCTATGAAATGATTTAAAAAATATTGCATAAAAATGCACACACACACAAATGTCAAAAGGACGGAGTCAACAATCAAGGGGAATTCTAATTCTTAAGCTTTAGTGTCGTGATGGACCAAAACAGGATTCTTTAAACGTTGCAGATTGGCCATTCGGCCGGATGGCAGCACCCGTTTTTATTTGTATTCACTTACAGGTCTAAGGGCAATGAATGCAGACAGACATTGCTAGACGCAACAGCGACATAGTCTCCCACCCCAACATGCATTTTTTTCACTATAAATTTAGGTCTGCAAATGAAAACATTATTTTTATAAGCCACTGTTGCTTATAAAAATCATGTTTTCATTTGAAATGAAAACCTCTATGCGCGCTTTAGTGAGCATTCTTATGACATCAGAATTCAGAAAATAGTCACTGGTAGTCAGTGATCAGTGAAAATAAACAGTATGATACCTGAGAAAATAGTGTCCTATACCGAAACACGCTTTTGGTATAAAACAGCTCCGACTAAATACCGAAAATAGAGCGATACTTTTATAGGGGGATATGTGCAAGTCGTCATCTGAATTGTTAATATTCTGCCTATGCACATGTATGATTGTCAAAACCCAGCAATGCGAAATTGCAGTTGATTTTAAAATACCGAAAATGAGGTTGTACCGTTATTGTAAGCTATACCAAAACTTTGAAAAATATTCATTTTTTGTTGGGAAGATTTGATACTGCATGCCAATCCAAAATATCAAATTACAGGCAATTCGATTGAAAAACGTGGCCAAACTCCCCCAAAATAACGAATACTGAGGAAATACCGCTCTATGGGAATTACAAATCCCGAAACATGGTCGAATATTAATAATTATCATTATATTAATAATAATTAGCTAGGGGGATTTTCTTTCGGATGTGAATATAAAATGTCAGATTGAAGCCAATTCGTTTCAAAAACGTACCCGAACTCCCCAAAATACCTTATATTGAGTGGTACCGTTATATGGAGGCAACCCTAAAAAGTGGATCAACATTGATCATTTTTGGTAGGAGGATGTCTTACCCAATGAGAACCCAAAATACCATATTACCTAAAAAGGTACCTAAAAAGTGCACCATTATATCTTAAATATCAATACCAAACATTCTAGCAGTAGTAGCCTGGGTAATATTTCGCGAAATTTACATCCTTTTGACCGATTATAGATCAATAGCTCCTCTTTCTTGTGTCAGACGGTTACAAATATTAAAAATCTGGAAGGAAAGTAGTAAAGTCGGACGTGCCGGCTATATGCTCCCCTCAACACTTTGGGTATATTCAACAGATGAATCCTAACATGAAAATGGATCCATACACATGCCATTCTGCAACCTATATTATATTTATACCCTTCACCACACTGTGGTACAAGGTATTATGTCTTTGTGCATATGTTTGTAACAGGTAAAAGGAAACGAGATAGACCCATAGTTCCTTTTGAGAGTATGCATTGAATAACTTTCTAAGTCGATTTATGCATGTCCGTCCGTTTGTCCGTCTGTGTTAAATTGTAAACAAAGTACAGGTCGCATTTATAATCCGATTTGGATGAATTTGGCACAGCTCATTTGTTTGGCCGAAGGACGAACACTATTGAAGTTGAAAAAATCGGTTCAGATTTAGATATAGCTCCCATATATTTTTTCGTCCGATTTAAGGTAACTGGTGCACCAAAGTCCCTATATGTCTTTCGATTTGCACGAAATCTGGCATAGCGTACTGAATTGAGCCTACAATGATGTCTGCCAAGTTTCGTGAAAATCGGTCCAGATTTAGATATAGCTCCCTTATATATTTTCGTCCGATTTAATGTAAATGGTGCACCAAATTCCACATATATCTTTCGATTTGCACGAAATTTGGCATAGCATACTGAATTTAGTTCAGAATGATGTGTGCCAAGTTTCGTAAAAATCGGTTGAGATTTAGATATAGCTCCCTTATATATTATCGATTGATTTTAAGTAATTGACGCACCAAGGAATCAATATATGGCGGATAGGAACGAAACGTACTGAAATTAGTATAACCTTACCTGTGACTAGTTTCGTTGAAATCGGTTCATATTTGGATATAGCTTCCAAATTCCTTATGTTAGTCAGATTGACATCAAACTTTGCACAACGTACAAAATTGAGCATAGAATTGCGTTGTTGCGTTTCCTGGAAGTACAGACATAGCTCAACGGATAACCTATTGATATTTCTTTGAAGTCGATTTACATCATTTTGTTCCATTGTAACAAATGAGTGACATGTTTATGGATAGATTTAAGTCGATGCACATTTATATAAATAACACATATTTTATTTCTTCCAATTTCATGTTAATAGTCCTGTTTAATATACCCAAAGTGGTGAAGTCCGCCCCGTCCGACTTTACTACTTTCTTTACTGGTTTTTATTTGTTCAGATGTATAGTTGCTTCTTACTATATGACAAAATTATGTAAATCAATTTAAAGCAAATATAAATCCGGGTGTCTGATGGGATAAACATTCTAGACCTAATTCATTACGATATTCCAAATTTCGTGCAAATATAAAGATATATATTGTCTTTGGTGCACCATTTACATTGAATCGGAGGAAAATATATATGGGAGCTTATCTAAATCCTAACCGATTTTCAGGAAACATAACACACATCATTCTAGACCTAAAAGTGATTCTATGCATATTCTCAAAAGGATCCATGTGTCTATCTCGTTTCCTTTTGTCTGTTACAAACATATGCCTAAAGACATAATACCCTGTACCACAGTGTTGTGAAGGGTATACAAAATAACACGCCTTGTGTCAGACCTTTAAAAATATTTTACACCAGTGAGCGGAGCAGTATAGTCGGACGGGGCCGACCATACGATAACCTACACAACTACCACGGAACTCTTACTCGCTGCAGATGTTTATATCGAGCCTGGGCAATATTTCGTGATATTTGCACCCTCTTTGCCGATTAGAGATCAACAGCACCTCTTGCTTACACTGACATATTTTCCGAATATTACCAATATTCATTACAGCCCTGCTAATTAATTATCGATATTCCGTGGATTGTGTTGTGATGTTAAGCTTGTGGCCTATAGATCGAAAAAACACAACAAAATAAGTTTTCGGTCCAATTCATCCAAAATTATGTATGTGATCATCACCGAAAATTATGGGCGTTGTCCTTGGCCATAAGTGGAACCTCTTTGAAAATTTTATAGCGATCAGCGCTTTATTTCTGCCCTCTAATGTTAAATAATATCTGAATACGTAAGCACCTTTAAATATTTAAGTTTAGCTCCCACATCCGAGTACATACGACAATATATTTGGCATCAATTTAAAGGCCAACCACCCCTCTTAGATATACTGTCAAATTCTTGGGTCTATGTCCTTCAGGAGTAAATATATACTCCATAGAATACAAATTTTGTCATTTTTCACACAAAAGTCAGGATCCATTTGACCCGCTAAATAATGACCGATCTTTATCAAAACTGGCATGCTTATTCTTTGGCCCGATCCCCCTTTTTCGCGATGTTCGGGCCATAATTGCGGTCTCTGGAGCGATCAGAAAAACCAAAAAAATATTAACCGATCTTTATCAAAAACAATAGGGGTCTTCATTGGCCAGAACCCATCCTACATGCAAAATTTCGTGAAGATTGGTACTTAACTGTGGCCAGTATCGTGTTTACAAATTATAATGGACAGACGGACGAACACACATATCTAGATCGACTCAGCTAGACGAGATATGACGATCGGTATACTTAAAGGTGGATCTAGCACCAATATCTCGCGGCGTTTCAAACTTTTGGGGCTGCACAAAGCTATAATACCCTGACAACATAGTTGTGTAGGGTATAAAAACCCAAGACTATTTTTAGGCCCTTAAAATATTTTTAACCAGTGAGCATAGCAGTATAGTCGGACGGGCGGACCATACGATACCCTACCCAACTACCACGGTATTCTAACTTGCTGCGGAAGTTTACTCGTGATATTGCATTCTCTTGCCCGATTAGAGGTCAACAGAACCTTTTCCTTGCATTTTCGAATATTCAGTAAAGCCCTTCTAATCACTTGTCCAGATTCCCTTCACGGTGGGTTGTGTTTTGATGTTCGGATTATATTCGACTCGAAAACACACAAACAAATTAATTTTTCGGTCCATTTCATCTCAAAATTTTTAATGTGATCATCACCGAAAATAATAAGCGTTGTCCTTGACCACAACTGGAACTTCATGAAAAATTTCAAAGCGATCAGCGCTATATTTCCGTTCTCTAATTTGGTAATGGGTTACTAAATAAAATCTGAATACGTAAGCACCTGCACATATTTGAGTGTAACTCCCACATCCGAGTACATAGGACAATATAATTGGTATCAATTTAAAGGCCAACCACCCCTCTTGGATATACTGTGAAATTCTTGGGTCTATGTCCTTCAGGAGTAAATATATACGCCATAGAATACAAATTTTGTCATTTTTCACACAAAAGACAGAATCGATTTGACCCGCTAAATAATGACCGATCTTTATCAAAACTGGTATGCTTATTCTTTGGCCCGATTCCCCTATCCATGTAAAAATTGGCGATGTTTGCGCCATAATTGTGGCCTCTGGAGCAACCAGAAAATCAGACAAAAATTATGTTTTGGGGTCCATTTCATTCCCTAAATATTAACTGATCTTTGCTAAACAATAGGGGTCTTCATTGGCCAGAACTCATCCTACATGCAAAATTTTCATAACTGTGGCCTGTATCGTGTTTACAAATTATAATGGACAGATGGACGGACGGTCGAACACACATGTCTAGATCGACTCAGCTAGTCGAGATAAGACGATCGGTATACTTAAAGGTGGGTCTAGGACCAATATTTCGCGGCGTTACAAACTCTTGGGGCTGCACAAAGCCATAATACCCTGACAACATAGTTGTGTAGGGTATAAAAACCCACGACTATTGTTAGGCCCTTAAAAATATTTTTAAAAATCCAACCTATTGTTAGGCCCTTAAAAGCATTTTTAAGTAATCCAACCCCATGTTTGTTAGGCCTTTAAAAATATTTTAAAAATCCAGCCTATTGTTAGGCCAAAGCATTCGTTCGATTGCCTGTTTTCGTGGAATGATATACAGTTATATTCAACATTTGATTTATCTCGTATCAACTTAATATTATTTAAGTAAAAATCTATGAAAATTGATTATAAATTCTTCATTAGAATCGAATATTACTCAATGCCTTCAGCGATGAATATGACAATTAAACGAAACTAATCTTTGATCTATTCGTATGAAAATCGATAATTAGTTCGTAAAAATTATTAAAAAAAACAAATCCCTTCCGTTTTGCTGTTGAATATGCATACGAGTATATATTGGAATTAACAATTCATAAATTTTAAATTTCAATTTAATGTCTAAACTAATTTCGAAAGTCATCGTTTGACGTTGTCTATCCACTCTCTTCGGTAATGTCATGAATATATCGTTGTTTCAACCAAAAAAAATTATGACGTGTTTTTTGCATTTCATTTCAGTTGTTGCATTTTATAACAATATAGAAAAAAATAGCAACAACAATGCGACATGTATAAAATTATGAATTTAGTTACATGAATAACAGGCAAACGACTACAAAATTTAAGAATATTTTTTTTGTCGGTAGATTTAATGATGATGTCGCAGCAAATAATCTTAGGGTTTTTTGTTTTTCGGCATATAACAACATTTATTAACTGCACGTAATTTTATTCAGCTATTTGCGTAGCTTCTTTTTTTCGGGAGAAAAATCAGATATTTGAATTTTCATTCATCAAAATCAGTTTGAGAACTTGGACTGAAAATGTTCAAAGTTCATTACAAAAAAAAAAAAAAAAAAAAAAATGTAATATAATATTTTAAAAATTAGGGAGGTGTTTTTTTTTTTTTAAAGCGAACCAAAGATATCGAAGTATGCCCCTAGAAACATCAAACCGCTTCAACTTGTGGATATTACTTACTTAGCTGGCTTGTTAGAGAACGGTTGCTCCATAAGCCGAGCTTAAGATTTCCAAGCGCGTCGGTCTTGTGCGCAAAGCCACCAATTTGGAAGACCACGTTCCAAGATGTTGTTTTCTACTTGGTCTTTCCATCTAATTCGTGGCCTTCCCCTTCTACGGGAACCATCAGTAGGCTCGTTTTAATAAACCTTTTGAGCAGGGGCATTCGCATTCATCCGCACAACATGGCCTAGTCTCCGTAGTCGCTGCAGCTCAATACGACTGACTATGTCGATGTCGGCGTATAAATTGTAAAGCTCGTGGTTCATTCGACGCCGATATTCACCGTCGACGCAGATCGGCCCATAGATCTTTCGGAGAATATTTCTTTCAAACACCCCAAGAGCTGCCTCATCTGCTTGCGCATGTACCCATGCTTCTGATCCATATAATAGCACGAGTAGTATTAGCGTCTTGTAAAGTGTGAGTTGGGTCTGTTTCTAAACTGCTTACTTAGACCATCACAATCCTTCTCCGAATTTCAAAACCGATGTCATTCGTTTTATTTATGGCGGTACCAATGTATATAAAGTCTTTAACTACCTCGAAGCTGTAGTTCTCAAATTTCACAGTTGGTCCGAGTCTACTGGACGTCTTGCGCGTTGATACCATCAACTTGGTCTTCTCGCACTTTGGCAGACTCCTTTTCAATTTGTTCAAAGGTGGCTGTTACCGCTCGCAATGTTCGACCCATTATATCGATGTCATCGGCGTAGGCGAGTAACATGTGTTGTTTGGTGTACAGAGTGTCATTTCTGTTCACCTTTGCGTCTCGTATGACCTTTTCTAGCAGGATGTTAAAAAGATCACACGAAAAACTGTCACCTTGTCTGAATCCTCGTTCGATATTGAAGGGCTCCTATAGGTCCTTTCCTACTTTAACTGCTGACCTTGTGCCACTTAAGGTTATCCTGCAAAGCCGTATTAATTTTGCAGGAATGCCGAACGTAGACATGGCTTTAAACACCTCTGAACGGATAGGGCTGTCGAATGTGGATTTGCCAGGTCTGAAAACGCATTGGTGTGGTCCAATGATGTCATTGACCATTGGCTTCAGTCGTTCACACAGCACACTGGATAGCACTTTATATGAGATGGGAAGGAGACTTATTCCTCTATAGTTGGCACATATCGTCGTGTCTACTTTTTTGTGCACGGGACACAGGATGCTGAGGTTCCAATCATTGGGCATGCATTCATCTAGCCAAATTGTACTGATCAGCTGGTGCATGCTCCTGACCAGCATCTGGCCACCAGTCTTGAATAGTTTGGCTTGTGGATATTAGGGACATATAAATATGACATGCAATGTAAACATTTAAAATTCGAAAATTCCCTATTCTCCTTAAGGTCTCTATTAATGCCTAGCTTTTATAATGTACACTTTTTATATCATATTTATAATATTATTTATTTTTATCTTGATGACATGCGTATTTTTTACGATTTATTAAATCTTGGGTGAGTAAAGTGCGGCAACATTTGTTTTTGTTCCGTATGATAAATGTTGTTGCAAACAAATCAAAATATTCTGATGAAAAATGCTTGAAGTCAAGTGGTTTGACCTTTTTGGTTCTATTTCACCTGTAAAATGTTTTACATAGCTTAGGTATACATATCTGTGTGGTGTGATTAAAACAACAATTTGTGTAAATTTCAAGGTTATGCCAAATGTCAAATTTGTGGGGAAATGTTGCGAAAGTGTGTTTCCCCTACGATGTTGTACAAAATCCGAAATTTGCAAATATAAAACATGTAAACAAATGTTTATAATCGGATGGGGAAAATCATGTGAAATCCAAAACAACTAACGCTGAACTTTAGGTTTTTGTAAATCTGAATAAGATTTAGGGGAAAAACTAATTATTTTATGAAAGAAAAACTTCTAATGAAAGGGTGTTAGGAGTTTTCATAGGAATATTGTAGAACTTATCATAGAATATCAACAGGTTTTTTCAAGAATACCTGTTGATCGGAGATAGGAAGCCACTTTGAACCGTCTTGAATTAATACATTACATGTTAATCCGGCAGACTTTGGTTGATAATTTATATAAAAGCAGGTACAACTATATATGTGACCAATAAATAAATAAATGTTATATATATATATAAATTTTATTCGTAGTCAATTAGTTTGAAAAACATGTCCAAAAGAACGTACTATGGCTAAAGATCCCATTTTTAATACCCTCCACCATAGTATGGAGGGTTTATTAATTTTGTCATTCCGTTTGTAAATCACCGAAATATTCATTTTCGACCCTATAAAGTATATACATTCTTGATCAGGGTAAAATTCTAAGACGATCTAGCCATGTCCGTCCGTCTGTCCGTCTGTTGTAATCACGCTATCATCCGAAGGAATTGAGATAGGGTGCTGAAATTTTGCATAGGGTTGTCTTTTGTCTGCAGGCAGGTCAAGTTCGAAAATGGGATATATCGGTCCACGTTTAGGCATAGCTCCCATATAAGGGTTATAAATATAAGTCCCTCCCTATTAATAGTCAACCCCTCTTAGGCGTAGCCCCATATAACCCCATTTTTATATTAATATAATTATCTGATTTTTCCGCGTTTTGGGTTTAATTCTAACACTCTGTTGTAATCATTTCACCTGCGAAGGATATCGAGATAAAAAACTAGAACGTACGGTTCCATAATGAACTATATGTGAACTATAGCCCGCATTTAGGCTTAGCCGTAGCTCCTGTGTGGGAGGTACCAGAAGGCATGGACCGATATTCCCCAAATTCCGACTTGAACTAAGTTTGGAAGACATAATAAGATGGGATGAAATCAAATTTTTCTGAAACGGATTTGGTCCAAAGAAACATGGCGTCTAGAACCAATATTTCGATGATTTTCTATTAAAAATTATTGTTTACATAATCGGTTTGTAGAAATGTCGGTATAGGTACATTTTTTTGGTATGTTCCCTATATTTTCATTTCAAGTACCTGCCAGTATATCTATGGTGGAGGGTATCCAAAGTTCGACCCGGCCGAACTTAACGCTTTTTCACTTGTTTTTTTTTGCACATATTAAGGGCATATATGAATACGTAAGCACCTGAAAATTTTTAAGTGTAACTCCCACATCAATTTAAGGTATATTTCATATTTTGCATATTTTCAAGATTGTCAATGGGCTGGTAAATGAATACCAATGCATGTTAAGGTTTGTAACTTTATACATATATGTTTGAAGATTTAACAGATAAGAAAAATATTTTACAAAATTTATTTGTTTTTTGTTTTGTTGTTGCTTTTGGTGATTTAAGAAATGTTCTTATTTTTAATGGCATGATAACTCTTCAATGGAACATCGGAATCCCAAAATCCCAACGGTGTTAGAAAGTGTTCATATGTGGCTCTCGTATGAACTAATATTATTGACCAATCCAATATTAACAAGATGGCGCACCTTTGAAATTTTTCATTTTTGGAAATTCGCCTATTTTTGACCACAACCTATGTTAAAAAATATAGAAGTTCTTCAACGATTGGCTTTATCCTAGTTCATGCGAGAGCTATAAAAATTGACACTGAGAATGGGACGTCTCTATAAAGTTCAACGACTCCTCTTGAATATATAGTTTCAATTTCTCAGTCTCTGGAGCGACCAGAAAAACAGACAAAAATTAATTTTTAAGTCCATATTAACTGATCTTTACCAAAAACAATAGAGTAAAGATTGCTACATAACTGTGGCCTGTATCGTGTTTACAAATTATAATGGACAGAAGGACGGAAACGCATGTTAGACCGACTCAGCTTGTCAAAATATGACGATCGGTATCTTTATAGGTGGGTCTAGGACCAATATTTCGCGGCGCTACAAACTCTTAGGGCTGCACATAATACACTGACAATTTAAATTTGTAAATTGTCTACTAGTTGGGAGTTTATACTCTAAGAAAAATCGAAATACCAAATAGAGCATCTATAAGCCTCAAAATACCAACCATTCTTGTAGTAATAGCCACACAAGTGCACAATTTTTAAACTCTACCTTAAATATTAGAGTTTGATATTTGGGTAGATGGACATTGCTAGACTGAGATAGAATTTTGTTCTCATCAAGAATAAATCTTTGGATTGGGATATGTAGGATTGGTACCAAATTTGGATTTGTGTGAACCGATAGAGATGGAATCTTGAAATTGGGAATTAGAATCACTGTTGGGGTGTAGGATTGGGCTTTGTAGACAGTTTTGGAAATTCGTACTAATATGTCCTGAATTTGGTATAATTTAAATTTTTGGGTGAATTAGTACAGCTGGAATCCTGAAATTTGGAGTTAGGGATACTGTTGGGGTGTAGGATGGTGCCAAATATGGATTTAGGTGAACCGATAGTGCTGGCATCTTAACATTTGGATTTAGGATCACTTTTGGGGTACTGGAGAAGAGAGAGAAGAAGAAGTAGGAAATTTTGCAAATGTGTACTTAATTACACTAAATTTGGTAAAATTTGTATTAAGAGTGAACTGACAGAGCAAGAATTCTGTAATTGGGTAATAAGATTTCCATTGGATTGCATGATGTAGGTAGTAATAGAAATTTGTAATTATGAGTACTAAATTGTACTAATTTCTATACAAACTGCTTGGGGAAAAAGAGATCCATTATGAAAATGTCAATAAAATCGAAGAAATGATCGACGTTGATCGGCATATTTTAAACCTTTTACACAAAGCTGGTTTCAAAAAGAAACTCGATGTTGGGTGCCACACCAATTAACAGAAAAAATAGGATGGATCGAATTTCTATCTTCGAAGCGTTAGCCAAGGCCATTTCTAAAACGGATGGTGGCTGGAGATGAGAATTGGATCACATACGATAAACCTTTGTGAAAACGATTGTGGTCAACGAGCGGTGAAGCACCTCAAACGGTGGCCAAGCCAGGACTAACGGCCAGGTAGGTTCTGCTATGCATTTGGTGGGGCTTATGCCCAAACGCTAAATTCTGATCTCTACGGTCAACAACTGGGCCGTTTGAAGATAGCAATTGACCAGAAACGGCCAGTATTGGCCAACAGGAACAGTCGTGTTTTATTAGGATAACGCTAGGCCACACACATCTACAGTGACTCACCAGAAACTTCGGGAGCTTGGTTAGAAAGTTTTAATGCTTCCGCCTTACAGCCCGGACTTGGCATGATAAAAAATTCTTTAATGATAAAAAATTGGTATCTAGGGAGGATCGACTACTGAGTCTTTTTCAAATAGAGAGCAGGACTTCTATGAGAGAGGCATTATGAACTTTATTCCAAAATTATTATCTGGTCATCACCGAAAATTATACGCGTTGTCCTTGGCCATAATCCAATTATTATCTTTATTATCATAATCCAATTATTATCTCATGGAAAATTTCAAAGCGATCAGCGCTATATATCCGCCCTCTAGTTTGGTAATGGGTTACTAAATAATGTCTGACTACGTAAGCACCTGTAAATATTTATGTGTAACTCCCACATGTGAGGACATACGACCATATAATTAGTATCAATTTAAAGGCCAACCACTTCTCTTGAACATACTATCAACTTCACGGGTCTAGGTCCTTCAGGGGCAAACATATACGCCATAAAATACAAATTTTGCCATTTTTTACACAAAAGTCAGGGTCCATTTTGCCCGCTAAATATTGACCGATCTTTATCAAAACAGGCATGCTTATCCTTTGGCCCGATCCCCTTCTCCATACAAAAAATCGCGGTGTTTGGGCCATAATTGCCATAATTGCGGAGCGACCAGCAAAACCGACAAAAATAAAGTTTTTGGTCATCCCCTAAATATTAACCGATCTTTTCTAAAAACAATAGGGGTCTTCATTGGCAAAAATTCGTGAAGATTGGTTCATAACTGTGGCCTGTATCGTGTTTACAAATTATAATGGACAGACGGACGGACATACATGTCTAGATCGACTCAGCTATTCGAAATATGACGATCGGTATACTTGAAGGTGGGTCTACGACCAATATTTCGCGGCGTTACAAACTTTTGGGGGCTGCACAAAGCTATAATACCCTAACAACATAGTTGTGTAGGGTATAAAAATGACGCTCAAATACTGTTTTAAACTCTACGGCCCCATAATATATATATATATATATATATATTTTAAATTCACCCTTTGTAAAATATTATTTGTAAAAAATCCTACAAACATCAATAAAAACAAGTAAAAAAGTATCAGTCTCAGTCAGTTTTGCCGACAGATATATACCCTCACCCTATGATATGCGGAGGAGGTATTCGGAGTTATACACAGGTTTTATTATTCGTTTTATATAAGGTATAAATTTAATTAAAGATGTTGCGGATTTTATGTTGATCAAATATATAAAATTGAACCTTTTTTAAGATATGCCAGATGAGAGGGCAGACGGGACCCACCTTCGGACTTGATCTAGGCTTGGTAAAGATAATAGGTTGTCCAAATTTGGTTCAAATCGGGCATTCCATTCACCTAATATTGGATTTATAAATATTGAAAATGTTGACCATTTGTGTGGGATGTACCAGAAGGAGTGGGTCAATGGGTCCCATCTTCGTGCAAAGTTGTTTCAAATTAGATATTCCATTGAATTCATAAATATCAACAATTTAGACCATTTGTTTGGGATGTACCAGAAGAAGTGGATCAATGGACCTCATCTTCGATCTTGATCTAGGCTTGGTAAATATGATAGGCTGTGCAAAGTTTCGTTCAAATCGGACATTCCAATCGCCTGATATTGGATTTATAAATATTGAAAATTTCGACCATTTGTGGGGGAGGTACCAGAAGGAGTGGACCAATGGGTCCCATCTTTAAACTTGATCTAGGCTTGGTAAAGGTAATATGTTGTGTAAAGTTTGGTCTAAATCGGACATTCCATTCGCCAGATATTGGATTTATAAATATTGAAAGTAGGAAGATAAACCCGTCCTTCTGTTACCTCCCCAGCGGAGGGTCAAGAAGGACGGTTTTATCTTTCTACTTGATCTAGGCTTGGTAAAGATAATAGGTTGTACAAAGTTTCGTTAAAATCGGATAGTCCGTTTGCATGTTATTATAAAATTGATTTTTAGCACAATTTTGACCATTTTGTGGGGGAGGTACCAGAAGGAGTGGACCGTTAATCCCCATCTTCGAACTTAAACTAAGTTTGCAATGAAATACGAGAGTTATCGTGTATATCAAAGTGTATATACCTTTGCCTCATTAGCCATAAGGCTGAGGGTATAAATATTGTACAACAAATCCGCACTACAAATCTAGTTTCGAAGAAATTTTATTTGCATACATTTCTATTGTCATTACGATCGTTTTTTCATATTTATGATCTCAATAACTTGCTATATCACATGATCAGTTATTTGTAATCAATTTACAAAATTAAAAAGTAAAATGCAAATGAAATCCATTCATTCATAATAGCCGCAACAAAATTATGTTTCTCCAAACAGACGTTACATTTTGTTTTTGTGCGTCAGACTAACAATTGCATCGACTTTAGAACTTTGTCAACAAATTAGTTTTTGTGGTGGTTAGGGTTTTCTTTTTTATTAAATGTGTTGTTGTGGCTGCTTTACATTCATAAAAAAAAAAAACACAATAAAATTTTGTTCAGGTGAATTTTATGAAGAAGAACGTAGAATATTAATGGGTGCCATTATTATTTTTACGGCACGCGATTTTCGATCTCCATTTTTGTTTGTTCAACAATTCTTACAAAAAAAACTTCTAGTTGTCATTAAGATAGGCCTTTGTTATTTTTAAGGCATTCAAAAAATATATGTAATTCTATATAATTTTGATAATATAGTATACGCATAAGCAACGGATGATGGGTGCAATTTTGTAAAAAAACAATGTAAACTATATTGTTGTTGTTTTTTCATCACATTTCTTATAATAAGCATATATATTTGCTGTGCAAATATATATGCTTAAGAAAGAAATACGAAAAAATAGATTTGAATTGTTTAGGCGGTCTCTCAATTAACCAGATTTTGTTTATTCAAAAAAATATATGTATATAAAAAAATTAATCAATGGTGACTTTACGATTTTCTTAAAACTTAATAGGAGAGAATACGAACAAAAACGAACATTGACAACGAACAGTAGATAGGCAGCAGCATTTATATTTATATGAAGCGATTTATAACAACCCAATAGGAAATGAAAAAATGTTGAACACTGAAACCTCTCGTATTAGGTTTTAGCCCTGTCGTATTAATTTAGCATTCCCAATTTCTGGTGAATAAAAACATTTCCTCATAAAATTTTCAAAAGTTTGCTTAATTCTCAGTATTTTGAATTCCATAACCCAGTTTTCCAACATGAGTGTCCATAAGTTTTATTTAATTTTCTGAGAGCATAAACAACCTTCTAACGACAGTTTACGATGACATAGTTCAATATAAAAATCCCGACGTTTTTAATAAATTTTGAATGCACCCTACATGGGGAGGGTATTAAAAGCTCCGCGCAGTCGAACTTAATGTATTTCAGCAGATGAGTTACCCCAGTTGACAAATTTTTTGGCAATTTGATTGCAAAGTATAGATACGAACTCTAAATTATGTATAACAAAAATGTTGAACGCCAAAGTATGCGTGCAATGACCCAATCTCCTGGTTGTTTGTCCTGGTTCATGATTTGGCGATCTATAATAGCCTAGACTTGTTATCGGGATGGTTTTTTTAAAATCCTATTACATTTTTTTCATGACATCGATCCCATACTAATTGCGACAATTTTTTTTATTTTTTATGACATTGTCCTAAGAAGCAGTTGTGTTGGGCTCCAATTAATGTCCTTCCAGAATTCGTTCATCCACCTATTTAGGTATTGTTTTATTTAGTCCAAAATGTGAATGCAATCTTAGCAAGAAGATACTCAAATCTGATAATCTGGACTCTTTTCATTGCGTTCATCTTACTTACATACTAGCTGGCTTGTTACAGAACGGTTGTTAGATAAGCCAAGCTTAAAAAAGATTTCCAAGCGCGTCGGTCTTTTGCGCATCTCCTCCAATTTGAAAGACCACGTTCCAAGATGTTCTCTTCTACTTGGTCTTTCCATCTAATTCGTGGACTTCCGCTTCTACGGGAATCATCTGTAGGTTCGCTTTTATAAGCCTTTTGAGCTGGGGCATTCACATTCAGTCGCACAACAAGACCTAGCCACCGTAGTCGCTGCAGCTCGATACGACTTACTATATCGATGTCCGCGTATAGATTTTAAAGGTCGTAGTAAATTCGACGCCGATATTCACTATCGACCTGTAAATCTTTCGGATATCTGCCTCGTCTGCTTGCGCAAGTACCCGTGCTTCAAATCCATATAACAGCACGGGTAGTATCAGGTGGCATCAGTATCATAGTAGCAACTGTCGGCCAATACTATCCTTCTCCGAATTTCAAAACTGATGTCATTCGTTTTATTTATGGCGGTACCAAGGTATATAAAATTTTTAACTACCTCGAAGCTGTAGTTCTCAAGTTCCACAGTTGGCCCGTAGACTCGGGCGTCTTGTGCGTTGATACCATCAGATTAGTCTAACCCGCCATTTATTACCAGATCCACTTTGGCACACTCCTTCTCAACTTGTTCAAAGGTGGCTGTTACCGCTCGCAATGCTCGACCCATTATATCGATATCATCGGCGTAGGCGAGTAGCATGTGTTGTTTGGTGTACAGAGTGTCATTTCTGTTAACATTTGAGTCTCGTATGACCTTTTCCAGCAGGATGCTAAAAAGATCATACGACAAACTGTCATCTTTATTGAATCCTCGTTCGGTATCGAAGGGCTCCAATAGGTCCTTTCCGACTTTAGCTGTTGACTTGGTGCCATAGCCGTTTAATTTTGCAGGAATGCCGAACGCAGATATGTCTTTAAACAACTCTGAACGGATAGGGCTGTCGAATGCGACATTATAGTCGACGAGTAGGTGGTAAGTGCCGATATGTTTTTCGTGGGTCTTCTCTAGGATTTGGCGCAGAGTGAAAATCTGGTCAATGATGGTGTCAGGTCTGAAGCCGCATTGACCATTGGCTTCAATCGTTCACACAACACACTGAATAGCTCTTTAAATGCGATGGGAAGAAGGCTAATTCCTCTATAGTTGGCACATATCGTCTTGTCTCCGTTTTTGGTTCTGATCATTGGGCATGAGGTTCCAATCATTGGGCATGCATTCCTCTAGCCAAATTGCACTAGTCTGCTGGTGCATGCTCCTGACCAGCATCTGACCACCAGTCTTGAATAGTTCGGCGTTCATTACTAGGAAAAAATTTGACTACTTTTAAAGTGCTAATACCATGTTGGGCGCCTGAATTTTTTTGTTTTTAAAAAATGGATACAAAATTAAGCATTCATAAACACTTCTCGTTGGATGGCGCATACGCACCACTTCTGAAAACTACATAAATACTACAAAAATCGTTCAACATTTTATTACACTTCGCAAACATTTCCAATTGGGTGGCCCACCATTAATACCTATTAGTTGGAAGCTGTTGCTGCTACTACTAACTTGCTGCCACCACACATTACGGCTACTGTTCATTCGCTACTGCAGCTGCACAACTACAATTGCCCGAACGTACAACATCACTTAGAACGAATGGTTTGGAAAATTCTATAAATTGATTTGAAATTCTGCGTTACATTGCAGTTCGTTACGGTATTCTATTCTATCGTTTTAACAACTTCGGCTTTCGATGTGATTTCGATCTACGGACAAGAAACAACTTTGAATTAATAAAAAAATAAAAAGAAAAAAACTACTTTTTGGCTCAAGGATAACAAAATTAAATAACTTTCGGCATACAATTAAAATTGTTTTCAAGGATTACATTTTATTAAAGTGAGTGAAGTGGAAATGAATGTTGTTTGTTAAATGAAATATATGAAATTAAGATTTGAAAAAAAAAACTTAATATTGATTATTTAAAATTAATAAAAAATAATTACATTTATATAAATAAAAATAAAAAGTATAAATAATGTACTGAAATTAGTGAAGTGAATAACTTGTATATGAAAAATGGTATATAACGGATATATCCTGAATTTATGCAAAAGCATATTCGATTTACTAAACCAAAAGGATAATATTGTGCTAAACACAATATTTTTGAGGAAATTTAATAGTTTGTCTTATTCAATAGTGAAATATTGTGGTTGCAGTAAAAATGTGCCTCAACTAATTTTTGGTTTTAGACACCATGTGTCCTTGGACTATTAGGACATTTAGTAGTTGATTTAGTCCTTTATGGGTAGCCGGTACACATTTTAATCAAACTTGTTATATTGTAATATTTATTTCAAACATAGATTAAAGATGAAGTGTATGGGTTCAATCCAACTGGTTGAAAAACAATTTGTGGAAACTTACTTATCATTATAAAAAGAGGAATGGTTAAAAATTTTCAAATCATATATGAGTATGTGATTTGTTTCAAACGTTTAACATAGTAATATTTCTGTCAAAACTTTAATTGATTGCGAATGTGTATTCTTTCGGCCTACTTCTTCATTTCTTAATATCTTAGGAATTTATTATACCCTTCACCACATTGTGGTATAGGGTATTATGTCTTTGTGCATATGTTTCTAACAGGTAAAAGGAAACGAGATAGACACATGGTTCCTTTTGAGAATATGCATAGAACCACTTTCTGTGTCGATGTACGCATGTCGGTCTGTCCGTCCATGTATTTTGTGAACAATGTACAGGTCGCATATATGATCCGATTTAGATGAAATTTGGCATAGGTAACTTATTTGGCCCAAGGACAAACCTCATTGAAATTGGGAAAAATCGGTTCAGATTTATTTCCGTCCGATTTAACATAAATGGTGCACCAAATTTGGCACACCAAATTTTGCACGAAATTTGGCACAGCGTAATGAATTAGGTCTAGAATGATGTGTGTTAAGTTTCCTGAAAATCGGTTCAGATTTAGATATAGCTCTCATATATATTTTCGTCCGATTTAATGTATTTGGTGCACCAAACTCCCTATGTATCTTTCGATTTGCACGAAATTTGGTACAGCGTAATGAACTAGGTCTAGAATGATGTGTGTTAATTTTCCTGAAAATCGGTCCAGATTTAGATATAGCTCCCATATATATTTTCGTCCGATTTAATAAAATGGTCTCTCGATTTGCACGAAATTTGGCACAGCGTAATGAATTAGGTCTAGAATGATGTGTGTTAAGTTTCCTGAAAATCGATTAAGACTTAGATATAGCTCCCATATATATTTCCGTCCGATTTAAGGTAAATGGTGTACCAAAGTCCCTTAATATCATTCGGTTTGCACGATATTTGGCACAGCGTAATGAACTAGGTCTAGAATGATGTGTATTAAGTTTCCTGAAATCGGTTCAGATTTAGATATAGCTTCTCTATCTGAACAAATGAAAAATTTAGTATCGATTGCAGAATGATATGTTTATTGATCCAATTTCATTTTACTGGTCCTTTAAAAATGCGACGTCTATTAGGATTAATCTGTTGAATATACCCAAAGTGGTGAAGGGTATCATATAGTCGGCCCGTCCGATTTTACTACTTTCCTTACTGGCTTTTATATGAAATATACGCCCCTATTCCGTATGTTGTCGTCGACACAAAACGACGTCGTAGAGAGTCGTATTTTGCAAATTTGTATTCCCCATGTCGTTATCGACATTTATCGAGGACTATTGAAACATTATTGACAAAGTTAACAAAGTGTGACGACGACGATGTCGAAGATTTCTTCGTCATAATTTTGTTGACGACTGAAGTGATTGAAGAATTCGATTTTAAGAAATTAAAAAAAAAATAGTGAGCGGAGCAGTATAGTCGGACGGGGCCAACCATAGGATAGCCTACACAAGTACCACGGAATTCTATTTCTTTGCAGATGTTTATTCCAATATTTCGTGATATTTGCACTCCCTTGCCCGATTAGAGGTCAATAGAACCTCTTCCTTACACTGGCAAATTTTGCAAATATTATTAATATTCAGTACAGTCCTTGTAATTACTTGTCCAGTTTCCCTTCACAATTGGTTGTTTTGTGATGTTCGGCTTTCAATTGTGGCTTATAGATCAACTTGAAAAAAATATGTTTTCAGTCCACTTCATCCCAATATTATTATCTGATCATCACCGTAAATTATAGGCGTTGTCCTTGACCACAACTGGAATCTCATGGAAATTTCCAAAGCAATCTGCGCTATATTTCCGCCCTCTAGTGTGGTACCAAAAATATCTCAGTACGTAAGCACCTGTAAATATTTAAGTGTAACTCCCACATCTGAGTACATACGACCATATAACATACGACCATATAATTGGTGTCAATTTAAATGTCAACCACTCCTCTTGAACATACTATCAACTTCTCGGGTCAATGTCCTTCAGGGGCAAATATATACGCCATAGAATACAAAATTTGTATTTTCTCACACAAAAGTTGGGGTCCATTTGACCCGCTAAATATTAACCAATCTTTATCAAAACTGACATACTTATTCTTTGGCCCAATCCCCTTCTCCATGTAAAAATTCGCGATGTTTGGATCATAATTACGGCCTCTGGAGCGACCAGAAAAACCGACAAAAATTAAGTATTTTGTCCATTTCATCCCCTAAATATTAACCCATCTTTACCATAAACAATAGGGGTCTTCATTGGACAGAACCCATCCTACATGCAAAATTTCGTGAAGATTGGTCCATAACTGTGGGCTGTATCGTGTTTACAAATTATAATGGACAGACGGACGGACACACATGTCTAGATCGACTCAGCTAGTCGAGATATGACGATCGGTATATTTAAAGGTGGATCTAGGACCAATATTTCGCGGCGTTACAAACTCTTGGTACTGTACAAAGCTATAATACCCTGCCAACATAGTTGTGTAGGGTATAAACATTTACAAAGATCCCTGGTATCATAACGGACAACCAAATTATACTGTTTTCATTCGACTTTTCCTCCTACTCGATCGGTGGGAACTGGCCTGCTAGAAACACTAAATTAGGGAAAATGTTTCTGAAATATCGCGGATATAATTGCTGTCTCTGTGGATCATTCGATCTTCAATATATGACCTGATATGGATTTTTAACTTTTGTGAAAACAGAACTTCAAAATATTTAGCCACAAGCGAGCGGTATCCAATTCATTACAAATATAGTGTGCGTTACTACATCCACGGTTCCTGATGTTACGCATTGAAATAGGTATAGATGAATGTATTTTTAAGGGTGTACACCGAAATCAGATGCGCGTTAAAATCGTATGCACTTTTTGGAAAATATTCGCCTTTTATGAGTCAAATTAAATTACGCAAAATATACATGGCCCAAGAGTTTGTAATTTCGCGAAATATTGGTGCTAGACCCTCCTTTTAGTATACCGATTGTCATATCTCGACGAGCTGAGTCGATCTAGACATGTGTGTCCGGCACGATATAGGCCACAGTTATAGACGAATCGTCACGATGAATGAGGTCTTGTTGTGGCACCCATCATCCGTTAATATTTAGGGTATGAAGTGGTTTTTTGTCGATCTAGAGGAACCGAGCGCCGCGAAATTTTACATGCGAAGAGGATTTAGCCAAAGGATACGCATGATCGTTTTGATGGAGATCGGATATTTAGTGGGTCAAATGGGCGAAGATTTTTTGTGTGAACGACAAAATTTACATTCCCTGGCGCATATATTTACACCTGAAGAACATATACCGTAGAAGTTGTTGGTATATCCAAGAGGAATTACTGATCTTTCAATTGATACCAATTTTATTGTGCTTAGATGTGAAAGTTATAGTTATCGATCCAGACTTTTGTGTTTACTCCTGAAGTATTACCATTACCGCACTAGAGAGCTGAAAAATTTCTTTTTGTCTGGCTTTCTGGTCGCTCTAAACGCCACAATGATAAGTCGAACATTACAAATTTTCTATGTAGAATGTCATCTGATCAACTAATATTTAAATTAAAAACTCCAGGAAATCATGTTGCCTTATGGCTAATGAGGGTATATACACTTTGATACGGTGTGAATGTGCCTCCTCGAAATATTGGTTTTAGACCACGTGTTTCTTTGGACCAATTCCGTTTCAGAAAATTTCGATAACTCTTGAAGGGAATAATCGATTTCATCCAAACCTTGCACATCTTGATATTTCTCCCAAACTTAGTTTAAGTTCGAAGATGGGAAATAACGGTCCACTCCTTCTAAGGGGGTTACCAGAAGGAGTAGACCGATATTTCCACAATAATTTCAATATTTATAAATCCAAAATCAAGCGAATGAAATGATTTGAACCAAACTTTGCACAAGCTCTTACCTTTATCAAACTTACATCAAGTTTGAAGATGGAATCTATTGGTCCACTCCTTCTGGTACCTCCCCCACAGACGGTCAAAATTTTCAATATTTATAAATCCAATATCAGGCTATACATTTATGCTGAAAAATAGCAATATAGGTCCATGTTTATAATTGTACCACGACATTTTAGGTATTATGAAGGTTTTAAGCGCAGAAGAATCGCTCTACGTTTTGACATAGCTCCTATACGTAATCCAAGGCAATTTTCGGTATGTTAACCTTTTTTGGCAGCATTTTCCAATCAAAGTACAGTCAAAATTATTTATAACGACATCACGAAATCCAAAAATTACGAATAAAAAATGTGTGCCATATATTTAATATCGCTTGTAACGATCGGGTTTTCGGAGAGGTATAAACATCTTTGCAACATCTTTCAATATAGATCCACATTTTTACATAGACCTATAAAGGCCCCGTCCATTTTTGGTATTTTGAAAGTTTTAGACGAATTTCCCAACCTAAGCTTTAAAAAAATCCAATATACATTCGTTTTCGGCATAGTATCCGCCATATTTTCGGTATTTTGAAAGCTTTAACCGAATTTCCCACCGATGTGACCGCAATTTTGAATTTCCTATACCAATACAGATCCTTGTTATTTAATAGAGCCCGTATAATGGTCACACTTATTTTCGCTACGTTGACGTTTCTAGCCCAGTTTTCCAACCTGAGTCTTTGTCATTTTGTATTTTATTTTCTCAGAGCCTAAAGAACTTATTACATATAAACATCCAGGAGATTTAAGGCATTTTTGAATGCATTCCGCTCGAGGATGAAAAAAAAATATATTTTCATCTGATTTTATGTAATGGTGCGCCAAAGACCCTACGTTTATTCTTCGCTGAGTGCTCTATTGTAAAGTCAACGGATCCAGGATATTTCAAAGGCAGATTTCCTCTATCGAAGAGGGCAACTTTTTGACTATTGTCTCCGTTAGTTTGTTGGTATTCAGTATTTAGAATGTCATAGTTGTGCCAGTTTCGAACTTTACCTAATTAGTCTTGAACTTGCTTCGCGGTGGCTATGAAATGTGTAACATAATATTATTGGCATAAAATATGGATTGTAGCCTACTTCAATATCTTCGAAACTTTATTATGTTTGTGGAGTAAATTTTCTTGATACCTCCCTTTCACTTTCGGTAGAAAAGTTTGTTTCTTAAGTCTTTTGTTTTGCAACAAATTCCTCATATAAATTATATGCTTATTATTAATAATAAATATTCAGTATAAATAAATTATAATTCTCCTCTATTAGAAAGGAAGTGAATATAAAAATTGGCACAAAATCAAAAAATTCAGTAAATCAAATTCCAACAATTCAGTAAACCAAAACCAACAAAAGAAAACAATTAAAGAAAGTGTTGATGGGAAAATTCGCATGCTTATCACGTTTATTGTACTGGGAAGTGTTTTGCAAGATCAATTCAGTGTTCTACTACAATTGTGAATAGAAATGAAACAAAAGTAATTAAATTTAATGACTGCCAGTGTTCGTTCGTTCGTTTTCCCATTAAACCGATAAATGGATGATAGTAATAATCTGACATTAATTTGAATAGAAGTTTGTTGCCCATTTCAAATTAACACTTTATAAAGAGTGATGAAAATCTAATCGATAAAAAATAATTAAGATAATAATTCTATATTTTACAACCATTTTTTTTTAATTATAGTCACACGAAACGCCACTCCTCAACACTAAGTCAAGATGAAGTCAACACTAGCAACCGTTGCATTGTTTCTGATCATTGCTCAAATGACGACAACTATTTGTGGTGTCACAATGCGTAAGTTTTAATAATATAGAATTATAAACATCGTAATTAAAAAAAACGTCTACAGTGAAAACTGATATTAGTAGGCAGTAATTTTTAGACCGAGTTGTTTTTGAGAAAAAATTCACATTTTAATTTTTTCGAAGAGCTAACATCATAATTATTGTTTTTTTATTTGAATTTTGTTGTTGTTTCATTTCCTTCCTCCAGCTGACTACATTAAGGTTTGCTCTCGCAATGATCCAAAGATAAACGAATGTATTAAGAATACTGTTCACGATATGCGACCCTACCTCAAGGATGGTATCAAAGAATTGAATGTCCCCGCCATGGAGCCGCTTTTCATCGGTGATCTCAATATCTTGGAAGGTGGCAGTGCGGGTATTAATGTTAAGGCGAAAGATTTGAACATCTATGGAGCATCGAATTTTGAAATTAAGAAACTGAAGTAAGCCACATAGAAATATTTTTAAAATATCCAAGATTTTTTATATGTCTACGATTTAAAAAAAACTATTAAAAGTCCACGATTTAAAAAAAATAAAAGTCAGCGATTTAAAAAATGTTTTTCTAAAAGTCCTCAATTTATAGTTGTCGACAAATCAATCCTTAAAAAATGCATGCCTTGTTATGACCCCCACACACTATACTGATTTTAAAAAAATTCTTCGCAATGATATTTGTTGAAAAAATATTTACATTTAATTTTGTCGCACGGCTAGGTATTCTTTTAAAAATATTTTTTTAAAAAAATCAGTGCATCCACGCCTGGAATTCAGCCTGACTATTTTGCAAAAACAAAATACAGATTGTATCCCAAATAACCCGCCATGACCCTCATTTCATATGAAGATTATTAAGTATCGAATATAATCCGATTGATAATAATATCTAAACCTATCAGATCTTAATATTTAACAGTCGGCCACCATCATTATGGAGATCTAATAACTGAACAAGTAAAAAGTCATTAAGTTCTGGCGGGACAAACTTTTTATAATCTCCACCATAGGTTGAAAATTATTATACCCTTCACCACTCTGTGGTACAGGGTATTATGTCTTTGTGCATATGTTTGTAACAGGCAAAAGGAAACGAGATAGACACATGGTTCCTTTTGAGAATATGCATAGAATCACTTTCTGAGTCGATTTATGCATGTCCGTCCGTCCGTCCGTCTGTCCGTCTGTAGATGTTAAATTGTAAACAAAGTACAGGTCGCATTTATAATCCGATTTGGATAAAATTTGGCACAAGTCACTTCTTTGGCCCAAGGACGAACCCTATTGAAATTGGGAAAAATCGGTTCAGATTTAGATATAGCTCCCATATATATTTTCGTCCGATTTAAGGTAAATGGGGCACCAAAGTCCCTCTATATCTTTCGATTTGCATAAAATTTGAATTGAGCCTAGAGTGATGTCTGCCTTGTTTCGTGAAAATCGGTCCAGATTTAGATATAGCTCCCTTTTATTATATATTGATTTTAAGTAATTGACGCACCAAGGAACCAATAGGCTGATAGGAACAAAACGTTCTGAAATTAGTATAACCTAACCTGGGACAAGTTTGTTTGAAATCGCTTAATATTTGTATAGAGCTTCCATATATATTTTCCCCCGATTTCAAGTAAATTGGGCATCAAAGTGCTCATGTTAGTCAAATTGACATCAAATTTTGCACAACGTACAAAATTGAGCATAGAATTACGTAGTTGCGTTTTGTAGAAGTACAGACTTAGCCCAACGGATGACCTATTTATATTTGTTTGAAGTCGATTTACGTAATTTATGGATTGATCTAGGTAGATTCACATTTAGATAAATATCACATATTTTATTTCATCCAATTTCATGTTAATAGTCCTGTTTAATATACCCATAGTGGTGAAGGGTATCATATAGTCGGCCCCGTCGGACTTTACTACTTTCCTTACTGGTTTTTTTTAAATCAGTGCATCTACGCCTAGGTATTCTTTAAAAAATATTTCTTTTTTAAAAATCAGTGCATCCACGCCTAGGTATTCTTTGAAAAATATTTTTTTTAAAAATCAGTGCATCCATGCCTAGGTATTCTTTGAAAAAATATTTTTTTTTAAAAAAAGCAGTGCATCCACGCCTTGCTATTCTTCGAAAAAATATTTTTTAAAAAATCCACGCCTTGGTATTCCCTGAAAAAAATAAATTCTAAAAAATCACGCCCTGGTATTCTTTGGAAAAATATTTTTTGAAAAAATCAGTGTCTCCACGAATTGCTATTCTTTGAAAAAATATATTTTTTTAAATCAGTGCATCCACGCCTTGCTATTCTTTGAAAAAAATATTTTTTTTTAAAAAAGCAGTACATCCACGTTTTGCTATTCTTTGAAAAAATAATATTTTTAAAAATCCTCTGAAAAAATATATTTCAAAAAAACCACGCCTTGGTATTCTTTGAAAAAAAGTATTTTTTAAAAGACGCATTGGTATTCGTTGAAAAACAGAATTTTTAAGAAATCCACGACTTTATATATTTTTTAAAAAATACTTTTTAAAAATCCACTCCTTTGTATTCTTTCAAAAAAAAAAAAATTTTTAATCCAGGACTTGGTATTCTTTGAAAAAATATTGGCATCTTAGTATCTCAAAAAATATTTTTTATAAATTCAGAACAGAAATTTACGCCTTGAATTATTTTTCTTATTCCAGAAACTCCAATAATGGCATGCGCTACGATTTCGAAATAAATCTACCACGTTTGCAGGGAGAAGGCAATTACGACATCAATGGTCAAATTTTAACACTACCACTGCGAGGCAATGGACCTTTTACCGGCAATTTCAGTATGTTTGGAGCCTCAAATTTAAAATTCTGAAATTATAAAAAAAATCTTTTTTTTTAATTTAGCCAACTTTTATGCCTTTGTGAAAATCCTTTTCGATGTCAAGGTAGTGAATGGTGAAGAATATCTACAAATCAATAATTTGGAAGTGAAAATTCGCACCGGCAAGGGACGTATCCGTCTGGAGAATCTCTTCAATGGTGACAAGGCCTTGGGTGATGTTGTCAACGATACCATCAATCAAAATTTCGAAGTATTTACAAATGAGCTGATTGGACCCATTGAACGGGCTTTAGAGAAGAAATTCTTAGCTATATCACGTAAAATTATTGAAAATTTCACATACAATGAATTGTTCCCCGTGTAAAAATACACACTTACGAAGAAGAAGCAAATTAAAAAATTAACAAAATTTAACAATTTTTTGGTAAATGTTGTGCGGAAATTATTTTTATTTGTAGTCTGTTTGGTCCTAATTGGTCATTGTGATTATAGCTTTATTATTTTCATATGTATTATATAATATATTTTTTCTAAATATTCAAAAAAAAAAACAACTGGGCATACGTGATATGCCAATGTATAATGATTAAAATTGTCTTTAAGTTAGTAAACAAATAAAATATAATTACTATTTTTTTTATAAAATGTAAATAAATAAAATGATTATATGCAAAACATTGTCTTTTAAAAAATATCCTTTAAAAAAGCCATGCCTTGTAAGGTTGTTGAAAAAATATTCTTTAAAAAATCCATGTCTTGTAAGGTTGTTGAAAAAATATTCTTTAAAAAATCAATGAAAAAATATTCTTTAAAAAATCCATGTCTTGTAAGGTTGTTGAAAAAATATTCTTTAAAAAATCCATGCCTTGTAAGGTTGTTGAAAAAATATTGTTTAAAAAATCCACGCCTTGTTAGTCTATGAAAAAAATATTCTTTAAAATATCCATGCCCTTTTTGTCTATGAAAAAAATATTCTTTAAAAAATCCACGCCTTGTTAGTCTACTTGTTAGTCTATGAAAAAATATTCTTTAAAAAATCCACGACTTGTTAGTCTATGAAAAAATATTCTTTAAAAAATCCACGCCTTGTTAGTCTATGAAAAAATATTCTTTAAAAAATCCACGCCTTGTTAGTCTATGAAAAAATATTCTTTAAAAAATCCACGCCTTGTTAGTCTATGAAAAAATATTCTTTAAAAAATCCACGCCTTGTTAGTCTATGAAAAAATATTCTTTAAAAAATCCACGCCTTGTTAGTCTATTAAAAAATATTCTTTAAAAAATCCACGCCTTGTTAGTCTATGAAAAAATATTCTTTAAAAAATCCACGCCTTGTTAGTCTATGAAAAAATATTCTTTAAAAAATCCACGCCTTGTTAGTCTTGAAAAAATATTCTTTAAAAAATTCACGCCTTGTTAGTCTATGAAAAAATATTCTTTAAAAAATCCACGCCTTGTTAGTCTATGAAAAAATATTCTTTAAAAAATCCACGCCTTGTTAAAAAAAATATTCTTTAAAAAATCCACGCCTTGTTAGTCTATGAAAAAATATTCTTTAAAAAATCCACGCCTTGTTAGTCTATGAAAAAATATTCTTTAAAAAATCCACGCCTTGTTAGTCCCTTGAAAAAATATTCTTTAAAAAATCCACGCCTTGTTAGTCCCTTGAGAAAAAATATTCTTTAAAAAATCCACGCCTTGTTAGTCCCTTGAAAAAATATTCTTTAAAAAATCCACGCCTTGTTAGTCCCTTGAAAAAATATTCTTTAAAAAATCCACGCCTTGTTAGTCCCTTGAAAAAATATTCTTTAAAAAATCCACGCCTTGTTAGTCCATTGAAAAAATATTCTTTAAAAAATCCACGCCTTGTTAGTCCCTTGAAAAAATATTCTTTAAAAAATCCACGCCTTGTTAGTCCCTTGAAAAAATATTCTTTAAAAAATCCACGCCTTGTTAGTCGTAAACTTGTCAATATTTGTTTGTAATAATAATAATAATTACTATAATTTATCAGCGTGTATTTCGTTTTTTTCTTCCTTTATTTGATTAGCTGCAGAATTTGTCTTTGGTAATGTTTACTGCTAGTTAAAATAATTAAGTTTTTTTTTTAATTAAAATAAATATTTGTATTTTTTGTACATACATAAATAATACATATATTTTGTGTTTTGAATAAACAAATAAAGTATGCATGTGTTAAATACTAGTTTCTATATAAAATTGTATTTGTTCGAATATCACCATTAAAAATTGTTAAGCATTCAACAAAATCATATATATTTTTTTATTTTTATTTAACAAATATTATATAAAATATATTTTAGATATTTATGTATTACTATACAGTACTTAGGGTTTATGGTGCAATGAAGAAGACATTCAAAAGCTGTCTGTCGCATTATTGGGGAAGTTATTAGAACTTATTCTCGAGACACCTTATTTCATAGGTAGCAAAGAATGGCATATGTAACCAGCGTAGTTGTTACTTATTTTTAAATTGAATATACAGTTTTTTTTTAACTCTTAAAAAATATATAAACGAAAATGTATGTTCACATGGCCTTAATAGCTGTGAAAATATTTTATTTTATTTAAAACGATTTCTAAAAGGTTTAAACATGAAAACTTCCAAGCAAAATCTAGACCCGAAATGTTCATCGTCTAAAATGCTATAAGTTATATTTGAACATTGAAAATCTATAAAATACAATTTTTTGCAACTATATTTTAAATAGTCTCTAATAACGGAATTATCTAGACATTGTATAAAGGCAACAATTTCTGTAATTTATTATTAAATTTAAAATATCAAATATTCATATTAAATTTAAATATTTCTTATTGATAAGAAAACTTAAATATATTACAATTTAAAAAGCTATTTAAATGTTTTACCAAAGTAAAAAACAAAAACAACTGAACCGTCAAAACCTTCTTCCATTTATGAAAAAATGAACTAATCGATTTGTTGAAATTACGATATACCTCCAAATAGGATAATATTGAGTAGCAAATCTTCTTACTAAACATTATCAGTTATAGGTTGGCCCTCAATACCGGTACCTCTTTAATGTCGGTATTTGATTGGTTTGGGCACGTCTATCAAGCAAATTTGCTATAATTTTATTTTTCGTTTTCCCTTGGGTCTCAAATATTCCTACCAAAAATTACCAATATCGATCTTTGTTTTAGTATGTCAAAAGTATTTTGACCAATTTTTAAACGGTCAGGCGTATGTTTAAGTTCCACTGAAAACTCCGATCGATTTTGGGTACTTTGAATGTCCCTGTCCTCATGGTTTACGGTATAAACAATTGGATTCAACGGTACTAAACTACGCATTCACATGTCGTTACTATGGATTGGTGAATTTCTGACATATTTTTCAGCCGAGTAGGCTCGCGTTTTAAATTTTGAGATCTCATTTGGTGCCAAATCTACCTATCAAAAATAATAAATATATGTCGGTAGCTTTGGCATTTTGGTGGTCCTGGTCGCATTTTCCCACTGAAGGTACTATAATTTAGCACTACAATGTAGCTATAATTGGACATTCCAAGATCTTGTTGGGTAAACAAATTTTTTCCATAAAATGTTCAAGTCTTTTTTTCATCATAGCCGCAATACAAAGCTCGATAGTAATTTTCGGTAAATTGTCCAATTTTCCAACTTTAGTGTATGGCATTTTCTCCTGGCAACAATTTCTAATTTTATAGCCACATATAAAAAAGTTCTGATCAAGTTCGTCTACCAGATGACAACATGGTACTTCAGGAGGAGGCCGAACATTTACAAATTGACTGAACTTAGGATTAGCACAATAAATGTTTGTGTCCTAGACGATAGAACACTCTCACATCTGCCGTGGTTCCAGCTGATAAAGAAATTTGTTGTGAAATTTATCAGACCTTGTAAAAACTGATAAATTAGCTTATTTTCCCTCTATAATTTTTCAATGGCGTAATATTTTAACTTTTCTTTCGAAAGTCAATTATTTGGTTACAATCCTTGGCTAGCAATTACTGCAAAAGGTTGGATTAAACAGTGTTACTCCCACCCTAAACGAGTGACTGAACGCACGGCAGGAACAATTTTATACCTCAATAACCCAAAACTTCAAATTATTCTATGTCAAAAAAAAAAAAAAAAAATGACCCGGTAAATGAAGCTATAATCATACAAACACCCAAGGTTAATCAGGGCCTTTACATGGGGGCTATGTCAAAAAAAGACCTAAATGAAAAATGTTCTTCCAGAAGATTTTTTACCAGTGAGCAGACGGCGCAATATTTTCACCCTCTAGTGTGATAATGTTAATACTAAGCAATACGAAAATATGAAGACCCATAAAAATATTTTAGTAATTGTCTAATGTCGGACCTGTTTCATAAATATAATTGATATTAGATTTAATGTCAACAGTTCCTCTTTTTACACTGGCAATTTTTCCTGATCAAAGCATTCATACTTACTATTTGACGAAAACCCCTTCCCCACGTAAACTTCAAGAAGTTCGGGTCATAATTATGGCATCTAGAGCGACCTAAGCACTAACATATCGCTGTCCTTTGGCGGACTACCATGCAAAATTTCGTTACCATGGGTCCATAACTATAGTTTGTACTTTGTTTACAAATAATAATGGACTGTCGGACACACATGACTACATCGACTCAGTTAATTGATATACACTAAACACTTCACAGTGTTACATATTCATGGAACCAATCTCCCTAAAATAAGTATATTTTTTGGCAGGAATAATTCCTATCCAATACGAACCCAAAATACAAAATTACAGCTAATTCAGTTTAGCTATATGGGGGCAATGCCTAAACGTGGACGAATATAGGCCATCTTCGAACTTGATCAGCCTGCTAGAAATGCCTACATGGACATAGAATTTTTCGTTTATAAAGAATATATATACTTTATAGGGTTAGAAATGAGATTATTTCGATGATATAATAATACCATCCATACTATGGTGGAGGTTATAAAAATTTGTTCACAAATTAAAATAAAAAAATTGTCTTATATAAATTTTATGCATTTTAATTTCTTTTATTTTTATTATTTGTTTTACATATTTTATAAATTTTCTTAACAGATTTTACATCAGATGTATGATTAGAACTTTGTTGTTGTTGTTTGAGAATATTACAAAAAAAAAAAACTTGCATAAACAAATTAGATACAGACTTTAAAATAATAGTGACTATAAGAGACAGAGAGAGTTGTTTTAACCCTTAAAGACAAAAAAAATTAATGGTGCCTATATTTAAATAGAAGGAGACAATATTTTTGGCAAAATTAAAAATATTATACTGTAAATTGATTTTTGTGGATATTAGTTGCATTGCATTTTTAAGTGAAATAATTAGGCCTAAGTTTAATAACACAATGTTATAAATAAAATAAAAAATAATAATATTGCAGAAAAATACAAAAGTGATAAGAGAATACAAATTGGTAAATTGACAAGATTTGAAATTGAATAAACATATGTATGTCGTTCCACAAGAAGAAAAAATGCACTTTATAAAAGCACTAATAAATATTACAAAACAAATGTGTGTGTTTTTTCATTTCACATGACAAATAGAAAACTTTGAAAATACAAAAAATTTCGATGATTGCTTAAAAAAAGAAAAACTAATATAATTTCATTCGCTTAGCTTAACTAACTAGTTTTTCGTTTAGTTTATATAAAACAAATTTAGTTGTGTTTTTTTCGTTTCTTCTAAAAAATAGTGACTTTTTCTTTCGCATAATTTTTAAAAATGGAGATTTAAGTTTTTTTTTTAATGTGAAATATTTTAACAATAATTTTTAAGGGTTTTCTCAAAAAATACATACATACGTACAATTTGTATAGTTGCTTATTTTTTTGTTAAATACACATAACTATTATACATGTCATGATAATGAAACATTTTTTATTTTTAACTTTAAATTTTTTTTTTAACAAAAAACAAAATTCCTTTAACATTAATAAAATTAACTTTTGCTCCCCTTTTTTGTTGTTGCAGTTTTTTGGGAATATACTAACAAATATTTTGTTTTATAAAATATAAAAAAAGCCACTACTTAAGTTTTTTTTTCTTAATAAAAAAATAAAAATCTAATATTTCATTTTAAAGGGGGTAGAAGGCAGAGGAGGAGCATGGTCTCATGGGCTTGGGCGTGGTAGCTGAAATATAGGCTGCTGCTGCCAGTGATTTCACACAGCACATCCAATTGTGTTTTCTTTTTTGTATTTTGTGCTACATTTTGACGTTGTTAAAGAGTTGTTTTTTGGTTTATCGCCACATTCGCTGTATATTAATACAATTTTGTGAGTGAGAACGTGTGTTGTGTATTTTTTGTACAAAAGCCAAATTGAAAAACAAGCAACAACACTTAATCTAAAGCTATGCCTTGTATCCATGCACTTAAATCACTTCCATCCGATTCTAGGGTAATCTCATCGGGTTCATCATTACCCACCAAATATTGGGCAGCAGTACGACCACTCAAATAGGCACCATGTACAGTTGAATAGAAATTGGAATGGGTGTGTTCGCCGGCAAATAGAACAACAGGCTGAAATGAAAAAGAAGAAATTAGGAATTTAAATATAACATTAAAAAAATATAACAATAAAGAAGCAAAAACGTCATTAAATTCGGCCAGATCGAACTTTTTCTACCATTCACCATTAGGTTGTCATTTAAGATACCTGTAATCGTTCGAGACATTTATAAATGGTGCGCCAAGCCATGCCAATTTTTTGAAAATTAACTCTCAATGGTAACTAAATTAGAGCAAATTCGGCTAAAAGACGTGCCCACAAAATTTCGAATTACCAAAAATATAGCCCGATATTTATAATTTGCTACCTACTACTCAAAGTACCAAATTGCAGTCAATTCAATTAAAAACATGTCCAAACTCTTCAAAATACCGAATAATGGGGTTACCGTTATTTTTGGTAGAGGGATTTGCTAATCAATGATAATTCAAAATAATAAATTAATGCCAATTTGGTGAAACACTTGCCCGAACACTCCATCCTAAAAAGTGAACCAATATTTATAATTTTTGGTAGGGAGATGTGTTACTAAATGGAAACTCAAAGTTTTAAATTAACTCAAAGTTATAAAAAAACCTGCCAAAAATCTCCAAAATTATGAACATTTGGGGGTACCTTTAAGTGGGGATATTGCTTAACGTGGATTATCGATCCCATTTTCAATGCCAACCATCCTAGAAATATTAATTATTCCCTTGGAGAGAGTTCATTAAGGAAATCTGTCAACTGAGGCACATCACAGGGAGGAGTACTATCTGCTCTACTATGGCTACTGGTGATAAATGAGATGCAGCAGAAATTCGACCACCTTAGTATAAATGTTGTAGCCTATGCCGATGATGTAGTCTTGCTAGCCGGAGGGAAGTTTCTGCCGACTATTTCTGACATCATGCAGGGTTCTTTGGAAGCAAAATACCTTGATAGAGTCCTTGACCACAAACTAAGGTGAAAAGGAATGTTGAGGAACGCGCTAATAAAGGTCTAATAGGACTGTACTCCTGCAAGAACTCTATAGGTAAGAGTTGGGGACTAAAACGAGAAATCATACACTGACTGTAACGATTGTACTCCCAATACTTAAATATGGTTGCCTTGTATGGCGGCAAGGAGTCAACAAGAAGACACTGCTGGCTAAAATGGGTACAGCAATCGGCGTTGATCCTGACTACCGGAGCGCTAAGAAACACACCACAGGCAGCCTTCAATGCAGTCTTGAATTGGAATTTTGGCCACGCTAGTATCCTTAACACGGCGCCAATTTGTGACTTTTTAGAGAAGCAGTCAATCTACCAAATAAGGGATCTGTACAACCTCCTATTGGCTACTTTATTGCCAAAATCCGTATGAGCGAGGTAGTTGGCAACAGAAGGTCAACAGAACCTGGATGCAGGATTGCAAAAACCATCTGCCCAGAATTCTCTCGCCGTAGAACTTCTTCGATGTTCTCTCATAGTAAGAGGGAGATAAAAATCGTTGTGGTGGTCATAACAGGTCACTGCATGATTAGATTTCTCATTTCCAAATGGGACATTAACGGAGTTGATTATGTGAAGATTACGAAGAGCTGGAAACAATTGAACATATACTCTGTAGGTCCACCCATCGCTTAGTGGCAGAAGGCACAGACAGTTCGGCAAATATGCAATTGATAATCTAGCATTGTTCTCCGGAATAAACCCCAATTAGATCCTAAGCTTTGTTAAGATTTTGACATAACTAAAATAAGCAGTACCTCTTTCCACTTTCTACCTTCCCTCTTTTCCACTTTCCTCTAAGCCTTTCTTTTCAGGTAATAAGGATGAGAACAATGAACAAACGCATCTGAGTGAACGGCTGTGAACGACAGCCGTACATCCCTTAACCTAACCTAAAACTGTCATGTGGACCGTATATACAACATATAGTTGTGTTGGAAATTATTATTTAGGGGCGCCTATCTAGGGATCATAGACTCGGTCATTTTCTTCGACACTCTCCCCCAAAACCCGCTGATTGTCCGTGGCCGCAGAAACCCAATGAATGAATTAAATAAGTGACTAGATTCATTATACTGTTCTTGAGAAAAGGCACTTTTTTACTTTAAAATGCGTGTCCTTCTATTTTGCAATTTTGTCCTTCGACGAACGATCGTTATTAATAGACACTTTGATTCTACTGTTATAGCCGACTCTTGTTTCACACTTTGCATGCGTTTTACCGTTTGTAATAATCTTAATGGAATTTTGGATTTTCATTATACCAGCTATCGATTCTCTTATAGCTACAATCGTAGGCTTTAAGAGCATCTTTCAAATTTATAGCGTTCTGTCCCGAAGAATTAAATTAATTTTTCTATTTAGAATTGTTTTCTTTTTGCACCTTGCTATTACCACATATTATCACTTTTAAAACATTTATGACAAAATTAGCTGCTAATTGAAAAGTTCATCTCCATTACTTCCGCTAAATGTCTATTTTGCTTTAAAATTTAAAAAAAAAAATAAATCCATGACATTGAAATCGATCAATAATGTGATGTGCTATAAATAAATTCGAACATGTTTTCAAAATAAACATATGGCATCAAATACTCAAATGAACATTTGTTTCTAAATTTATACATAGTTCCTTCACCCTCTTACCTAATTATTAGATGCTAGCATGCCAGACTGTCTGGCTATTTGTCTTTTGAGAAGCTTAATGTTAAATGTCGTAATTAGATCTCTGGGTGATTTTCGTCAGAAAGTTATGTGTGTGTGTGTTGAAAAGTTTTATGATGATTGAACAACACAATCATGCCGTTTGTAGGCTTCGAAGAGTAAAATAAATTGAAAAACTAATGCGGAATTTGACCAAAGCGTTGCATTTTTATGGCTCGCTACTGTATTTTAAAATTATGTGTTTGTCCCAATTTTGTATTTTATTTTTCCAATTCATTATTATATTTTTGTAATTACAAACTTACCTTGAAGGCATGAGGAGTTGCATAGAGTGGTTGAGCCAAATTCTCTATATCTTCTTGTAAAGCACCCACTGGTATTGAGGTATATGATCCCATAGTATATGTTTGAGATTTCCAACTTGTGCTGTAATATAAAAATAAATTAGTACAGGATTTAATCCATGCTGTCCGAACTTAAGGACGTTTTTACTAATGGTTTTTTCACTTACCACACACATCTTTTCGGTTTCGGCACATACGGATCTTGCAGGAAATTTCTTAAGATTTCTGTACATTTTTCCGCCACAACATCCGATGGTAGCGTTTCCATAAATTCAGCCTCTAAACCCGATACCCATGCCAACAGTAGGGTGTCGGAAATTTTTGCAAACGAATAGATTTTCTTATACCAATGTTTACTTAAATATTCAGGTGTAGCACGTTCTTCATCGGACGCATGTTCTTCGTATTTATCATCATCCCAAAGTAACATAATTTCCGATATATCAGCACTTAAAAACGGTCGATCATATTCCAAATAGATTTTATCCACTGTCCCAAACATTAAATGTTCAATGGATTCCTGTTTGTAGTGGGGCAACTCCGGATCGAATAGATTTTTATGGCATGATTTAAGAACGCCCAACGGTATGGTACATATCACATGTTCAGCATTAAAAACACGACCATCCTCACACGTTACACGTACAGGATAGTCACTGTTTACAGCGGCGGTGTCTGATTCAACAGAACCACAACGTGAGTTATTTTTGCTAGATGAGGGTGTACTTTCTCTACTACCGGGGCCGGCTGACACCCCTCCTCCACCAGCTGTGGGAAATTCTGTAACGGTTTTTTCGGAATCATCCGAATCGTTTTCATCATTCTCATCCACAGTGTCGAGGCCTGTTAAAGTCTTTTTTCGTTTCCAATGGATTTTCTTGACGGGACATTTGGTAATGATAGCCTCTTTGGGTATTTGTGCTGTAAGGGGTCTTAAAATCGAACTATAACCGGCCGGCAATACAATATTGCCACCTTGTAATTCTGTATAACTACCTGTAAATACAAATAAAACAACTATTATGTTAATATCACATTATATTTATTGTTCCCATCCGACTCACCTAATTCTAAGAGATCTACTTCATTCATATCTGTGCAGCCGGTAATACATGTTTCACGCTTCAACAAACAATTGAAAATCAATTGCTTCAAGCGTTTCTCTTTGGGATCCTCGACAGAACTCAAATAGATTTGTATTTCGAAATTGATGTGTTCTCCAACACTATTAATGTCCGGCGGTGGACTATACTGACAAAGGAAATACTCATCACAGCGGCGTAAAAAACATACATACGCCTCGTAGATTTCCTGTAGTATATTAAAAGGAACCTGCTGGCCATCTTCGGTGGTGGCCACCACTTTATGGGGTTTTGGTATATTAACAACACTGACTAGACCATGCTGTACCGCTATTTCGAATATCGGGTTACCCAAGACGCCGTGTATCCAATTAGCGCCAAGTTCAACCTGGAAAGGAGAAAAAAGTAAAGAGATATAAGTGCAAATAAAAAATGTTATAGAGAGAGGGAGAGAGAGAGTAAGATATATAAAACAAATATTGCATTTTATTACGCACTGACATTGATAAAGCCTACGCAAAATGTTTTTATAATTGCAACTATATCCGTAAACAAACTGTTTTTTTATTGTCAACAACAACAACATCGGGCAGATAGCCAAGAATGTTGAACGACAAGTAGTTGGCTATTCTTGTGCGCATAAACTAAATGTTTTTTTCGCTATACTTGTAGTATCTATAATGTTATTGGCGGTACGTTATGTTTATCAAAAATAATTCTTATCAGGACAAGTTTAAAGTAAACAGGTATTAAAATTGTGGTTTGATTAAATGCAGCCGCGTGCCTGTTAGCCCAATTTTTCCCTTAGAGTTCTTGACATTGTATTTGAAGATAAAACTTGGTGAATGGGTCTTAGAAACTTGGAAAGGTTTTAAGTGAAGAGTCGTTATATTTGATAGGGCAATAAGATTGCATAGATTTATTTTAAATGAAGTATATAACCTCACACAATATCCTTCAAATACAGAAAATTAGGAGCCACTATACCTAAAGGAAGAAGATTTTCTATCCAATGAAATTCCAAAATATTATGTTACGGAAAATATATCAATTGAAAATCATTATCATAATCCCCAATGCGAGTTACCGGCGCTATATCTTAAGGTAGATTGGCTAAAAAAATTTAAGAAATTTTGCCATAAGTGCAGAAACTCTTTAAAAGGGCCAAACTTATCTGTTGGGAGACAGTCTTTGAGAAGGGTTTGAAAAAACCGCTCGGAGATAACTACGCACTTTAACTGGTAACAATAAGAGAGTCTCAGAGGTTCTGACATTGAGGAGAAATCAGTTAAAATTGGAATTTTGAAAAACAAAAAGAGAACATCCCAGGACTTTTGATTGCAGTTATTGACAATTCTGATATTGAGGAGGATGTCATTTCGAGACAAAGGGCATCCCAAAGCATAGGAACTTTATGAGGTCATAAATATCGAGGAAACGAAAGAGTCGATTTATACATGTCCGTGTGTTCATGTATTTAATGTAAACAATATACAGGTCGTAACTATGATCCGAATGAACTATGATCCGAAACTATGATCCGAAAGTTTAAGAAAACTTTAAACGTGTTTTACGCTAAACATTGTTATAGCTTTCACCACACTTTGGTACAGGGTATTATGTCTTGTGATGGACACCTGTTTCCTTTCGAGAATATGCATAGAATCACTTTCTGAGTCGATTTATGTATGTTCGTACGGCCATCTGTCGCATTTTTTATCCGAATTGGATGAAATTTAGCACATCTCATTTATTTGGCCCAAGGACGAACGCTATTGAAATCGGTTCAGATTTACATATTGCTCCCATATATAGTTTCGCCTGATTTTAATAAAATGGTGCACCGAAGACCCAAATAGTATAGCCTAAATCAAATCGGTCAACCATATAGAGTTTCGTTCGATTTTAAGTAAATGGTGCAAAAAAAGATCCAAAGTTAGGACGATTGTCGAAAAATTTTACACAACTTACTGAAGTCAATGTGGTCTAACGTGTGTCAAGTTTTGTTGGAATCGGTCAAGATTTACATATAGCTACCATATATAGTTTCGTCCGATTTTAAGTAAATGGTGCACCAAAAGTTTCTCCGTTTGGCCCAAAATTTTGCACATCGTACTGAAGTTATTGAAGTCTGTAGTCTGTTTAAATTGGTTCGGATTTGATTATAGTTTAGATATAAATTTCCATCCGATTTTATGTAAATAATGCATCAAGGACCCAAAATATTGTCGACAGGCACAAAACGTGCTGAAGTTAGTATAACCTGTGGCATGTTTCGTTAAAAGAGGTTCAGATTTGGATATAGATCCCATATATATTTTCGTCCGATTTTAAGTATATGGTGCACCAAACTCCACATGTTTCTCAGATTGACACGAAATTTTGCATAAAGTGTACGCAAAGTGGTGAAGTGTATCATGTAGTCGGTCCTGTGCGACTTTACTACTTTCCTTACTGTTTATAGGTCCGCGAGTTAATAATCCTAGTTCATACGAGAACCATGTAACCATTCAAATTCTGTTGGAATTTTGCTTTCAGAAGCTCATGTATGTTTGGGCCGATATCATCTAAGTGGTGTCCCCAAAACCAAAGTTTGTCCGATTCCGAGGAAATTTACACAGCGCGAAATTAAAAACAGGTTGTTAAGTTGCGATTTTGTCGGTTTAGATTTAAATAAGGCCCCAATATATATATTCGTCCGATGTCATACAAATTGTGATCCAAATAACCAACTTTTGTCCGATTAAGAACATTTTGCTTTAAGAGGACCCCCCATTCTCGATATTATGTGACGGCATTTTTTCTCGAAGCTGTGTTTTTGCGAATGGCGGGCACGATAACTCAAAAACTAATAATCCAATTGGGAGTGCAAAAATACCAAATTTCACAAAAAAAAAATCAAAAGTTCGCCATTTTGTTCATTTTTGAGAAGTCAATAAACCTAGTTCATACTAGGATTGATGTTCCAGTGAGGAGTTATCATGGCCGCCATCAAAAATAAGGACTTTTCTTTAATCACAAAAAACAACAACCAAACAACCACAACCAAATTTTGCAAATTA
Organism: Musca vetustissima; assembly: GCF_032173495.1. Lineage (NCBI taxonomy): Eukaryota > Metazoa > Arthropoda > Insecta > Diptera > Muscidae > Musca > Musca vetustissima. Next base: position 176,655 of record NW_026879763.1, on the reverse strand, counting down.
GTTTTCTTCTCTTTTAAATCTTCAAATATATATGTGGAAATTTACAAACCTTAACATACATTGGTATTCATTTACCAACCCAATGAAAATCTTGAAAACTTAAAATCGAGAACCATTAATGTGATAATACACTAACATTTTACAGAGAGGCATGTATATGATTCATGTAAAAATATAGATCACATATTTAATTTCCTCCGGTTTCATGTCAAAGGTCCAGCAAAGATGTCCGATCGACAGGACATTATACACACACAATCAAACACATTATAGATGAACATTTTATGCTAGTTTAAAATAAGCATCTAAGAAACATCTACTGTAACCAAAATGGTGTAGGCTATCATATACACCTAAGTCTGTTTTTACACGGTAGATTGGTTCCAGAAGAAGCCGTGTAAAAAAAAACCGTGTAAAAAAGACATTGATCTTATACATAAAGGGAATTCCCCTAAATTAGTCCTATTCACATTTGCTTTGACCAGTAAAAAATTTTTGTACGCGCTAAAGGGGAATTCACTTAAATCGTTAAGCTAGTGTTCGCAAACTATCGATACTATCGATGGTTTCAAACTTTTTTCTTTCATAAATACTTTTTTGTGATATGAACATAATTCGCAAAAATTAAATTTGACAAAAAAAAAATTTAAGTACATAAAATTTCAAATCGTGCTAAATGGAATAAAATCGTGTAAAAAAATTAAAAATATTCAATTTTCAAACCGTGTTATATCAAAACCGTGTACAAAAAAGACCATGTAAAAACGGACTTAGATGTATACTGGTTTTCCACTCGGTGCTCTTGAAACTTTGACGTTTGCATTAAGGAATTTTTTCCAGTTGACGTTCAGCTTGGATAAATGATCACTGTCATGATCACATTTCCGAACAACAAACAAGTAAATGAAATTTTAGATCTTATCGTTCGTTAAACATCAGTGATCGCAACCATTGTAAACACCACCTCCGCCCACATGCATTAGAGCGCATCTCATGCAGTGGCATAATGAAGTCACCTTTGCAAGTGACACCACAATGCATATTACATTGAATTTGTAATCGCTTCAGTGATTTTAAATGAGTCGAGTTTTGTTTCTGTTGCTGTTGCGCTCTACATTACAACATCAAACCGAGTCGATAAAATAAACAGCTGCCGCTGTGCAGATCGACAAATGCATTTTTTATATAATTTTTGTATTTTGTTTCCATATATTATGTACAGAATGTAGGTTGCCGCGTTTCTTTTTACCCTTTTTTGCATAGAATAGTTATTCTGGTTGTAGAGCTTCCATGCAGTGCAATCGATAAAAAATTCAAACAACAAACAGAAAATCTGTTTATTTTTTGTTCTATAAAATTGAAATTATATAAAGAAAAAAAAAATGAAGCTTGTGCGATCTATATTTGGTGTCAGCAGTTGTTTCTTGTTTATCTTTGCTGATTTGAAAATTGCGTGATGTCGAATAAATTCTGTTTTTCTCTTTCGAGTTTTTGTTAGTCGTAGCAATTAATTTGCATTCTGTTATTGTATTTATTTTGTATTTAATTCTTGCCGCAACTGCATAATTAATTGCAAAATAATCGTATAAAATTATAATTATTTCGTTAATACCTTAACCTCTATTTGATACTAGTTATTATATTTTTTTCGAGGGCTAAACATTTTTTGTATATAACATTATCTTGATCATCATTTTATTTTGTTGTCTTTGGATTCAAATAACACGGAGCAACAAGATTTTAAATCGGTGGTAATTTTCTTTAGAGTACTAGGGAACTACAATGCTGACTAGATAATGACCAGTGGGGAACATTAAAGGCAGAGTGAATAGATATCTCCCCGTTTTGCACGTTGAATGAGGATGCCCCATCGTAATAAGGGGAGACTGTCACAGTTCTTCAGACATAACCATTATGTCATCCGCTCAGCAGTCCGCCTGATTTCTTTATCTCTGATCGTAGCCAACTGGCAGAGTTACTGAGATCTCACTAACAATTGTTTTAGATAACTTCCCATTAGAAATGAAATTCCGGGGCAGCAGGTTGGAGGTCGGTAGATTAATCTCGAAGTTTTATTTTATTATATTCTCCCAATACATGTATAATTGGCCATAAATGGTTTTCTTTGTATTGAAAGCAAATAAATCGAAATAAATGGATAGAACATCTGAAGTTTTGCAACCTTAGAACTGGTGTGAGAAAACTGTTTGCAATGGTTAGATTGCTCTCGGACCCTTGTAAGAAGGATAAACAAAATTATCGACGAAACTGTGACTGAACCGAAAAAAATCGCCAGTTAGCGACTGGGTGAAGCTAAGAGTATAACGTCGTAAAAGATCTCTTCTCGGCGAGAAGGTTTGCAAAGGGTTTACATGTGACAGTCGTAGCACCAAGTCATCTTGCCCTGTCGGAATATCATGGCCCTGTACTGTAACAGCTGGATGAGTCAGTAGTGGAATATTTCGTAAAGTTCTCAAATTGTTGATCGATAAGTATCCACCAGAGGCCCTGACAATGGGCAGGGTGGTCCCGCTACTAAAGCCAGGCAATTATGCCAGTAAAGGTGAATCATACAGGTCGATGTCTCTTTTGTCCCCAGTAGCGAAGACTCGTGAGGCATTAGGGACAGCTATCCAGTTGCGGATCATCATCTACACACATATAAGTCGAGGACTAAATCAGAACCGGTCGTGTCATACATAATAGTGTTGATAGCGCTAGCCACAATGTTTGAGGACATTGAAAACGGGGAGGGTTCCGAAATAGGATGTCCAAACCCGTTAGAAGAAAGCAGAGAGTTCTCCAGGGTGGATGATTCTCCGGACCCCTGATCGTTATGTACGATCAAAGCGTCAGGTTCTTTCGTTGAGGAAATATCGCGTATTTGCTGCAAGGCCAAAAAATCAAGATTATAAAACGCGTACATTTTTAAGTATATGATACAGAATTCATCGCTATATCAGGTTTAATACTGAATGTCTCTTTCACACTCTGATTGGGAAGCGGTAGAAGTTCCTCTGTTCCTCGCATTTTCTGCAAAATGTAATTGTTTTATTTACGGTGGTGGAACGCCTACTTCTTCGATTTAGCAGATCTCACAAGCGAGGAATATGCGGGAAATCTCCGCCACGAAATCTTAAGCCACATTCCTTACGACATGGAGAACTCAAATTTTTCGGGGTTACATTCCACAGCATATTTAAATCCACAACTATCTGCGATAAATTGAAAAGTAGGATCAAGGTTCTCAAGTCACTTGCCAGCACCACTTGGGGCGCAGATAAGGAAACTTGTTGACCACTCATGAAGCGATCTGTGGCCAGGTGCAGTGGAATGGAGCAGCATTCAGACCTGTCAGACCGCCGCCATGACACCTCTTGTGAACCATCTTCATGGGGTGACGAAGATATTTCCCTTACGTCAGCATACCAATATGTTTTCGTTTCAGTAAATGCTTGGGTGGCTCAGAGAGTCATCCTAACAATCAAATGGCGGATAAAACTCCCCCATCCATGCGTATCAAGAAGGATCCGTATGATCTAGAGGGATACAACGCCGGTCTAAATAGCATGAATACACGTGCGGACGTGCTGAATGAATACAGAGCGAAAGTCGACTTTGGAGCACACCTCCACTCGAAGAAGAACGTCACCTGCCTAGACAAACCAATGATGATGCAAACGTCGCGGCACAACACGCTGCTTTTACGTTGAGTAGCCCCACCGAGGCTATCATCAGACGATATGTGGCTGCAAAAACAAATCTCAATAGAAGACAAAAAATTAATTACATATGTATATCTTCAGAAGACCTGCATAATACCATTTCTGGAAATTCCTAAGTTGTTCTCCAATCTTTGTAAGGCAATCGAGTCTGCTATAATTGGTATACAAAACTTTCAACCTAATCAATCCCTCCATAATTGAAAATGACAAGCATAATTTCAAATCAAAAAAGGTATTCTCAATTGTTTTTCAGAAATTGGGTCAATGTCGATATTGTGTTCACGAACGTGATCGTGTAAACATTCGTGGTGTTACAGATTACATTGTAAGCTGTTACACGAAGTGTTAGAGGTAAATTGATTTTTTTCATTTGGGACTAAGTAATAACGTTTCTCCAGACCTAAATGTTTAAAATGCGTAACATGTTTGCCCTTTGTAATTACTTATTATTTCTTTTTCTTTATAAACATGATCTGTGTTTTCCGGTCCCTAAAAAAGATAACAGGTGATATTTTGGTGTGATCTTTGACTTGCAGTTCACATGCGAGCTGAATTTTTTAAATATCTCGCATTTTCTAGACATTGTAATTATTTTTTTCTGTTCAGGCATTTCATTGTAATCATGTCAGGAAAGGAGGTTTCCCCATTCAAGATAACAGGTGATCTCTTGGCTTGGAATGCCCTACTGTCATTTCTCTTCGTATGTGTGTTTTCATTTCGCATTTGAATTTTTTTTCTAAAACAATTTTACAATAATTACAATGATGCTTGTTGGGTTAGGCCAACCTGGTTACACATTCATCTTCTTTTCATCTCACTGTCTGTCTGCTTGTTCTCAGTCAAATGTCATGGAATAATGAACGACATCGTTCAAAAAAATATACAAACAAAACAAGAAACCGTTTCTTTGACATAGAAATGAATTAAAAAGAGCAGAGCGAAAACAACAACAACAATTTGAATTCTAATGACTTTAATTATTTGCTAATGTTCTGAATGGTTGGAGGTGGCAGCGGAGGCAAACAGTGGGGAATAGTAACTGAATATAAATGGATGAAATCAGTTTTATGAACTCATTGTTGTTGTTATATAAACATTTTTGGAAAGATAAATAATCATAATTTTCCTCATCCATACGTTTTCTATTTGTGCGGGTAATTTTTCGTTTTATAGATGGTAATTTTGAACTGCAGTATAATGAATCTTTTCCTGATGTTATGTTTAATACACAGTAACATAATAAAAATTGGTTTTTCAAAATAAATGTATATACCAGTAAGACGATTAGTATAGTAGGACGTTGTCGACCATATGATACTCTACACAACTACAGCAGAACATTTTGCCACCCAAACCATAACCTTATCATAATTTTCCTCATCCATACGCCTAGGCATGTCAGGCACTCACCACTTAGGCATGTCTTCATGATCTGGAGAGAGATGACCAAAGGTATAACAAGTCTATCAAGCAGGATTGAATTTTATTCACACGGATGCAGTTGAGGAAGCAATTCAAGAAAATATAGTGAATACTATCCTCGGAGATCACCCACCTAAGATAGCAGCAGCTAACGCGACAAACCAGAGTTGTCTTGGCGAAAGTGAGATCTGGATGGTGTAACCGCCTCAATTCATATTGTGCACGAATTGATGCCACAGTGAAAAATATCTGCCCGACATGACACGCTTCACCTTTTCAATTGTCCAGTCAAACCCGCTCATCTAACCCCATCTTCACTTTGGACACAACCTATACAGGTCGCAGCCTTTGGAGTTAGAAGTATAACAAGATTAAAAATTAAAGAGAAAATACACAGCAGTATAAGCTGCTACAACAACAAAGAATTTGGGCAAAGTTTCGTGATCTAGCGTGGTAATATTAAGGGGACCCCCCATTCTCGGGGTCAAAATTTTTTTTTGATTAAATTCGAATCTACACTAATTCAAGTATGTCTCTACAAAATTTCAAGTGAAAATCTCAAGAACTCTTGAAGATATAGCCGATTTATTGTGTCAGCATCAAGTGACGGCTAAAGGGCTTCTCAAACTTTAAACGCGTTTTTCTCTTTTGCGAATGGCGGGCACGGTAACTCAAAAACTAATAACCTAATCGATTCCAAATTTGCACACGTTTTTCTGTTTTGTAAATTATTTTTTTTTTCTCTTTTAAATCTTTAAATATATATGTGCAAAGTTACAAACCTTAACAAGCATTGGTATTGATATACCAGCCCATTGAAAATCTTGAAAAATTAAAATCGAGAATGGGGGGGGTTCCCTTAAACCATATTATAATATGGATACCTCTACATAAATTTCAGTATATCTCATTATTCATACTATTACTGTTGTGTTTTTATTCCTTGTTAAATAAAAGTCGAGTTGTAATACTACTAAAGGCGTAAAGCTTATTTATTGAGATGAGCGTTCACAGCTACTAATTTAAAAGATAAAAATGGAATTCGCGAGAATGTGTGACTTATTGAACTGGCGGTTGCACGACTAAGCGTCATATTCCCCAGTATTGCCATATTTAATATAGAACATATGAGATGCCATATTGTTCATGAGGGTTGCCCCTAACATCTCCCTCCTTAAGATGAAATGGGTGATCTTGAAATTGGTTCAACTGGTTGTCTTCTAGCCGTAATCCTTTTGGGGGACCAATGTGGAGAACCCGTTGGAGTTGCAAAGTCTTCTTGTTGTGCTGGTGGATTGATGTCGAACTCTTCGAGTAAGATATCCAGGGGTACTTTTGAAGTTTCTTCGTTGATTGAAGTTCCTGCATCTCTGTGTCTGAGTTGATCAGTATGAGCTCGTACGAGAATTTTTCTGTCTCCAACGTCTATTAGAGCGTTGTAAATGACTTTTCCTTTTCTTTCTATGATTTCACCTGTTGTCCAATAACTTTTGTTTCCTTTGAAATTCCTTGCCCAGACCAAATCTCCGTTGTTGAATTCTCTGTATCTTGTACCGTGTTTGGTATTGTACTGCTGTTCCATTTTGTGATTGATTTCCCGTTCGGTAGGTTCATGCTGCAGTATCGAGTCTAATATTATTCTCATTTTCCTTCCGATGAATGATTCTGCTGGAGACTTGCCTTCTGGTGAGTTTGGATTCGGCGTAGATCTGTAGACTTCCAGGAATGTTTGAAGTGCTTCTGTAGGAGTTTCTTCCCCTTCGAGTTTTTTTAATGCACGTTTAAGTGTATCCACGAACCTTTCTGCTTGTCCGTTGGAACTTGGATGAAAACGAACAGTTCTTGTGTGCTTAATTGCTCTTTTACTGCACCAATTTTCAAATTGTTCTGAGCAAAACTGTGTTCCATTGTCTGAGACTAATTGTTCTGGGTTTCCGAAGAATGCACAATATTCGTTTAACATTTTTATTGTTGAATATGTGGTGATTGTAGATGTCTCGTAAATAACTGGGTATTTCGAGTATGAATCAATGATTAGGAGATAGTATTTTCCTTTTACTGGACCTGCATAGTCTATGTGAATTCTTTCAAGAGGATGTGTAGTCGTAGGCCATGGACATAAATTTGTTTTTACAGGACTTTTTGAAGAAAGTTGACATTTTTGGCATTTCCGAACGTAGTCTTCAATTTGTTTGTCAATGTTTGGCCAATATACGTAACTTCTGGCAACTGATTTGCTTCGTTCTGATGATAAGTGTCCTCTATGAAGTTGTTGTAGAATTTTATTCCGATATTTTTGAGGAATAACAACTCTGTTGTTGAAAAGAATGCATCCGTCAATAATTGAGAGATTTTCTTTACGGTTGTAAAATTGAATAATTGATGGTTCAACATTTTTGTTGCTGTCAGGCCAACCGTTTTGCATATATTGTATTACCTTTTGTAGATCGCCATCGTTTGAGGTTGTATCTACAATCATTTTGAAGGTGATTGGAAGAACGGATACGGTTTCGTTTACCTCGCTGCGTATGTCTTCATCGAATGATATTGTTGCTACAATAAAGTCGTCGGTTGGTTTTTCGTGATTCTTGACTAGCCTTGATAATACATCTGCGTGACCAAAGTCCTTGGTGTTTGTGTATTTGATTTCGAAGTCATATGCGAGTAATATAAGTGCCCATCGTTGTAACCGATTTGCTGTGTAAACTGGAATTCCTTTCTTTGAACCGAATATTGCCAAAAGGGGTTTGTGATCAGTGTGCAATGTAAATTTGCGACCAAATAACATTTTATGGAACCGTTGCACTGCAAATATAAGTGCTAATCCTTCCTTCTCTATTTGGCTATAGTTCTTTTCAGCTTGTGTTAGAGCTCTTGATATGTGGTATATGGCCTTCATACTTCCGTCGGGAAACGTATGATATATCACTGCACCTATTCCATGGGATGATGCGTCAGCTGCGACGTGTATAGGCATGTTTGGGTTATAGTGCGTGAGAAGCAAATTTGAAGTCAATATGTTCTTGAAATCGTCAAGTGATTTTTGGCATTGTTGTGTCCATACGAATTTTGTATCCTTTTTTAATAGGTCGTCAAGGGGTTTACGTAATGTTCGCATGTTATTTACATATTTTCCATAATGGTTGATAGAGCCTAGTAATGACCTTACCTCAGAAATGTTTTCTGGGATTTTTAAGTTTTGAACGGCTGCAATCTTATTTGGATCTGGCTTGATACCATCTTTATCGATTACCTGTCCAAGATATTTTATTTGTTTTTGAAAAAAATTGCATTTTTCAATTTTTAATTTGAAACCGAACTTTTGGATTCTTTGAAGAAGTTTGTTTAAATTTTCTTTGTGTTCAGAAATTGATTCACTTGCGAGCATGATGTCATCTATGTAAGCTTTTGCTCCGTTGACACCAGCGCATAGTTCATCCATAATCCTTTGGAATGCTCCTGGAGCTGATTTTATACCTGGGGTTAAACGGTTGAATTTATACAATCCTTTATGCGTATTGATTGTGAGCAGTTCTTTGCTTTCATCGTCGACTTCGACTTGGAGGTATGCGTCTGATAAATCTAGATGACTAAATATTACACAGTTGTGGCAGTCTGCTAAAATTTCCTCGGGTGTTGGTAATGGATACTGATTTGGTTCTACTATTGAGTTGAGACCTGTTGAATAGTCTGCACATATTCTGATTTTTCCATTACGTTTGCTGACCACAATTGGTGCTGCATATCTTGATGAATTTACTGGAGTAATGATACCCGCTTTTTCTAGCCTTTGAAGTTCATTTCCTATTTCAGTCCTTACTGCGAAGGGAACTGGTCTTTTAGGAAAGAATACTGGCTTTGCATCTGGCAATAGCTTTATGTTGACTTTTGTTTTGCACAGGCCTAGGGTGCTGTAGTCAAAGACAGATTGATACTTACTTTTTAATTCTGCTATGTCGTCTTCAAATGTAATTTGATGGCACCAGGACGTTATTGGTTTTTGCCATAAATTGAAAGACTGTATACAATCGATTCCCGTGATGTTGAGTTTGTCTATATCTGATATATAGCATTTTAATATTTTTGTGTTGTCACCGATCGTAATTTTGCTTTCAAATTCTGCTAGAAGCTTGATTGAATTTGCGTTTGCGTCGCTAGCGCTGTCGTCTGTTGTGTATGCTTCTGGTTTACCTATGGATTTCCATGTTGCGACTGATATTATTGATATGTCTGATGCGGTATCAATTTGAAGCTTTACTGGTTTGTCGTTGATCAGGACTGTTGTATATTTTCTGAGATCTGGGAAATTGATGTTCTTTGTTTGGAAAACTGCATTCGTGTTGAATGGTTTCTTCGACTTGTTGGGTATTTTGGATTTATTTTCTTTGTTGTCGGACACTGCTTTGAAATTTTTACCTGTTTTTGCGATGTCACAAAAGTTGTCTTTGTGACCAATTTGATGGCATTTGGTGCACTTGTGCTTCCGGTATGTACAAAATTTTGCGTAGTGTAGGTCTCCGCAGTACCAACATGGTGATTTAGGTATTTTGTTTTTCTTCGAGCCTTGTGTATGCTTGTTGAGTGAACATACGGTTTTTGATTGATGCTCAATTAAAATGTTATCTGCCTTGAGGTCGAGAATTCGTTGTGTTTCGTCCACTAGTTGATCTAGATTTATTGCTTTTGATTCATCGTCTAACACCTTTAGTAACCGTATTCTTATTTCGTTGTCTTTTGCAAGGACGAAAATGAGACATTTGAATTGATCGATTTTCAATTCGTTCATTTTAAATAGTTCACATTGTAGGTTTACTCTGCTTGCGTATTCTCTGAAATCCTCACTGTCGTTTTTCGATAATTGAAGGCATTTGTACCTTTGTGCAACTTGTGTTTCTGTCTTGCCGAACAGTTTCTTGAGTTTTTCCACTGTATCCTTGAGTGTCATGTCCTCCGGTTTTGCTGGCAAAACGTAGTTGGCAAATCTTTCGTGTACTTGGTTTGACATTTTCCGCCATAAAAGTGCTACTTTGTCATGGTCTTCGAGTGTGTTTGCCTCTTTTTCGAAAACATGAACAAACCTGTTGTACCACGCTTGAAATATAAGTCCGCTTTCTGGTTCGTACTCGAATGCTGTCATTGAGTGTGCCAGTGATTCCATTAGCGCTGCTTTAGACGTATTTGCATTTTGTGGTTGTTGTGTAGAACTTGCTGTGCTTTGCATTTGAAGGAGTTCTGCCATGTGCTTTAGCAATTGCGTCTGTTGTAACATTGCTTTTTGTTGCTCTGCTAGCAAATGCAAAATTGTGTCTTGCGACATTTTGTTTGTTGGCAATTTACTGTCTGCGAAATTGTTGATTAAAATTCCAATATCCTCGTCGCCACTTTTGTTGTGCTTTTATTCCTTGTTAAATAAAAGTCGAGTTGTAATACTACTAAAGGCGTAAAGCTTATTTATTGAGATGAGCGTTCACAGCTACTAATTTAAAAGATAAAAATGGAATTCGCGAGAATGTGTGACTTATTGAACTGGCGGTTGCACGACTAAGCGTCATATTCATCAGTATTGCCATATTTAATATAGAACATATGAGATGCCATATTGTTCATGAGGGTTGCCCCTAACAATTACATCAGTAGAATTGATACGAGCACCCCTGTTTCATACAGGCAACATTTCCAGATCTTGTGTTCCCGGATTGAACATATAACATGTTCCTATAATGAACATTTTCTTCAACCACTTCCGAAAACTGTTGAGCATTCTAAACCATCGGATGGAGAAGATTATTTTTAACCTTACTTGCGGATAGTATAATAACATTCATTGAATAGCTGTGAATTTAAATAAACAGTCACAGACAATCAGTGCGTCTTGGGGGGAGCCTCGGAGGAAATGGCCAAGTGCATATGATCTGAAGATTGACGAGGCGTTATTCCTAATGTAATATCATAACACTGGGTATTAGGTGACCTCTTGCCCATCAGTGTTTTACGGTTTGAAGTCCGAGTACCGACTGTACTCAAACTGAGCCTTTTTGATACCTGGGAGCCGGATTGACCCGATTCACCTAGGCCAGCGGCTGCCACTCCAGTTATATATCTTTCTTGCAGTACAACAAGTGGAGGACTTAACCAAAACCGGTCTTGCGATAGAACAGTGTTTGTAGCGCTTGACCTATCAAAAGCCGGCAGGACTTGGGGCGCAGATAAGGAAACCTTGTTGATCTCTTACAAAGCGATAGGTCTGTGGTAAGCTATGCGGTTCCAGTGTGGTGTGCGAACAGTAGTGATACGCAATGGAGAAGTATTCAGACCTGTCAGAACGCCGACCTGAGAATTGCGACATGGTGCCTCCTCATGACACCAGTGGACCATCTTCATGAGGAGACGAAGATCATTACGTCAGCATAGCAATATGCTTTCGTTGCAGTACCTGCTCGGGTGCTTCAGGGACAATTATCCCAACCATGGTGGATAAGACTTCCCCACCCAGTCGTGTCAGGAAGAATCTGCATGATCTAGATGGAGAATAGCATTCATACTGATGCACTTGCCGCAGCGCTAAACGATACAGAATGAATGCCGTCCTCGGAGCTGCAAAGACAAACCAGAGTAGTTTTGGCCCAATTACGTTCAGGATGGTGCGTGCAGTCGTCTCAATTCGTATTGGACACGGATTGATGACCAGGTGCAGAATGTCTGCCCAGTATGTTATACGGGCCTCATACCACTCTGCATTTATTCAATTGCCCAGCCAAATCTACTCATCTTAATCCTGAAGATCTGTGGTTGCAGCCAGTGGAAGTAGTTGCATTTCTTAACATGGAGATAGAACCAGATTGAATTTAAACAGGAAAACTATATCCATATAAACTGCTACAATAACAACGACTAAAAATTATAAATATATGTCCACTTTTTCTGGTAGCCCCCATATAACGCCCAATTTTAGGTATTTTGGGGATTTGAACATATTTTTCAATCGAATTGGCTGTAATCTAGTACTTTCAGTTCTTATTGGGTAACAAATCTCTTCAATTTGTTATCTTGGGGTTCTTTGAAAGTGTTTTCAAACAAATTCGCTGTAATTTGGTGTTTTTTAGCCGTATAAGGTAACAATTGAGATTTTGCGTTTTAGGAAAAATCTCCATAAAAAATTGCTGAAATTTGTATTTTTTATACATTATGGTTTACAAAAACAATTGTTGTTATAGGTATACTTTTGGTATGTTCCCTATATTTTCATTTCATCCAAAGTTCAGTACGGTTAAACTTAACACCCTTTTCACTTCTCACTCTTTAAAACAGTCTTCTGACTAACGTTGAACATTAAATCAAAAACAACTACAAATCCCACACCTTCTATTTGTTTTCTTCTCCATTGCTTTAGTTCAGATTTTCTTTATTTTACAACAAAAATGGTTTATTTGTTTTTCTTTGTCTACATTATTACTTCCTTTCCATTGCTAAATGGTAAAACAATGTATTACTCATCCATATATGTAGATACCGAGGTGTAGTCAACCTCTATCTACTAACTGTCTGTTGGAACTATGGGTGTAGTGAAATCAATAAGAACACAAATTGATTTGGCCTTGAAATTTTGGCGTACAAACGACTGAAATTTCATTGCCAACCAATCCTTGGAGATTTTTATTACTTGACCTTTACTAATAAAAGTAGGTGGCAGCCAGATTATAATGTCTGATTAGTATTTTTCCATCAAATGTTAAAATATTAAAGATTTATTGAAAAGTTTGTGGGTAAAATACGAGAAGCCAAAATTAAAACATGAACTGATATATTTCATCCTAATAGCGTATTTCGAGGTGTAGCAAATATAAGGATACATTTAATATACACTACACCTTATAGTGGAGATTATAGAAACCTGTATTCAGATCGACTACCATGGTGGTCATAACTTTCAATTTTCCCCAAGTGTTTTTCGGGTTAAAATCTTGTTTTTTTTTTCTTATTTTCCAGTTGATCTAACACATTCTACGAAATATTTCAAGCCATCAGTAGTTTTTTGTTTAATTAAAAAATTAGTATTTTTATAACCTACATTATTATTATTTTCTACTTGGGTTATTTTTAAACTACTTCTAATTCGTTTTGACACCCGGCGAAAACAAACAAAAACCTGTCTGTCGTCTATTCACATGTGTGTTTAAAACGCGATACATCATTACTTTGAAATTCCCAACAATTGTTTTCCGAAAATACGAAAACCCAAGTAAATCCCAAAAGGGTTTCGAAATGAAAATTTTTTTCTGTCTTCTGAATAAACATATTGTTTGTCTATTCGTTATCAACGAAAAGCCACACACCATTCGTCAGTCAGCCATTCATTCATTAACCACAAATTAAAATGCACTTAGCCTCAGAGCAAATAAAAAATTTTGAAGACAACATAAATTTAAAAAAAAGAAAAGAAAAACCTGCAGACAACGGCCTATGTCTGTTTCGTCTCCACCTCTATATATGACACAACACAATAGTGTTTGTTGTTGCTGGTTTCAATTAAATAGTCATATTTTTTAAAGCGAAGCGCAGCGCAACTCATCGCACCAAGTAATGGAAAACAAAAGCGTTAATGAGAAAATCAAATGTTTGGTGCGCCGTTTACAATGACATTACAAAGTAAATGTCTTTAAAGGTGTTATGTTTGATATGTGTAAAAGCCTTTTAAAAAGTCTGGTCAAGAAAACAACTACTAAAAAAGAAAAAACATTACAAAGAAACCAAAAAACGAGCGAACGATCCATATTAATAATGAAAACTAATCGATCATGAGACCATAACTAAATGACAACAGACACATGTGAGGTAAAAATGCCGGTCAAGCATAAAAAACTAGATTCGTGCAAGCACGAACATGTAAAAACTTATATTTAAAGTTCAATCAGGTCGAACTTGTTATATCGTCCTGTATGGGGATAACTAAAAAATTTAATATATTTAAAATCGAGCAGGTGGTCCCAGATTAGGGAAGCAATATAATCAACTGTTAGGCGACCTTGTGCCCATACGTGTTTACGGTTTGCAGTCAGGGGCCTTGTTGATACCTGGACGCCTCAACAAGAGGCTATGTCATTGCCGAACTCAAATTCTCACAATTTTTCTATGGAGCTAAATTTGTGTATACCAGGCAGGCAAAACACTTACTGCCGACAACATAGGGCCGGTGATTACATATGTCGATGGTCAGGCGGCCCTTTAGGCACTCAAGCCGTGTACAGTTAACTCAAAAACGGTTCGGGACTGCAAGGATGCTCTTCATGATATACGACAGATAATTAAATTATGTTGGGTTCCAGGACATAGTAACAGAGAAGGGGAGATATAGCCGATGAGCTTGCTCGTGGGGTTTCGCAGTCGTCCAATACTGTACAACCTCATATTGGCTTCTTTATTTGCAAAATCGGTATGAGCTACTGTGAGGTAGTCGGCGACAGATTGTCATCTGAACCTGGGCCTTGATGCAGGATTTCACAAAACCATCTGAAAGGAATTGTCTCGCCGTAGAACTTCTTCACTGTTTTCTCATAGTAAGAGGGAGATAAAAATCGTTGTGAGGTCACTGCAGGATTAGATCTCTCATTTCCAAATGGGACATTAACGAAGTGGATTATTGCCGTCTATGTGAGGACGAGGAAGAGCTGGAAACAACTGAACACAAACACCCCGTTACAACTACCTCCACATATGATTGGTGTCCATAAACATAATTGATTATCCATCGATTGCCATATCTATGTCCTCGAACAGCTTACCATGGTTGACGGTATCGACGGCATTCCATAAATATACCCACCACCACAATTGTTCGGTAATTGTAATATGTGTGGAAATGAAGTGTGAAATATCTTGTGATGTGCATCTCACTATCATTTCCGACTGTCAGATTTTTTATAGAGAGTATACCGCCTTACATTTTGATGTTGAAATACTTTCATTTCAACATCAGACGCGTTAGCGTCAGAAATGCCTTTTCAACTGACGATTGAAATTAAATCGGTCTATGCGATCACCTTTGCCGGCATCCTTGGCAGAATACAGATGCGATACCACCATGCTTAGTTTCCAGGTTTCAGAAACAATGTTCGTGGCTAACGACAAATTGAGGGCCTCCAGGTTCATCCAGTTGTTTAAGCATTACCATAGATATTCCGTATGCGCCCAATGCTTTGGAAGACATAAACAGCCTGTTATAATAACACAAGTGTCTACACAGTTCTGACGTTAAATGCCACAGTGCCCCAATTACATCCATCATAGTTCCCTAATCTGGAAAATCGTCCGAGTTTACCCGTATTAAAACCAATACGATTTTACTTCGGTCGTAAGTAACAAAAACTGTTGGCATTAATTTGCCTTGCCTTTGTATGAATCCATCCCAATCTATAACATAACCTCTATTACTCCTCGAAAAATCCTATCCCATCATATTCGTGGAATATATACAACCGTTCTTCTTTAAAGTATTGAGATTGCACCAAATATCCATATGAAGACCGGTGCATTTACTCCAGTTCAATAAACTGCCACCGAAGTGTAGCCGTTGCTGATAAACTTCGTTCTTAAAGAGAAATTATTATCAGATGACAATCAAACTGCAGCTATTGACTCACGCTTATCCGCCCATCGGTGTTTGAGACCATCTGTCGTGTCGTCGTTTCCTTCGGAGAAGATTCTCCTCACCAAGTTAATAGATCAATACAATATGTGAATGCTGTGCACAGAGACCTTCCCCCAACCATAGCAGGAGGCTGTGGCTTTAATTGGTATTTAGTACGAATTGATGGGGATTCTTGACACATTCCCAGCATGTGGACAACGATCGCCCAATATGCTTACTTATAGACGTTGGTGATGAGGTTCCTGCATGGTTGCTCTACCCAAGATCGTTCTACCCATTGTCTTATGGATAAAATTCCAGCATCCAAAAATTTGAATGGATCGTAATTATATCTACAAGGAGGTACAAAGGTACAACCATGACTGAATAAAATTCTCATTGTAGCAGTCACCCTGTTAGCCGACGTTGAGGCCCAAGTCCGTCTCTCAAACATAGCAGCAGCAGAAGTAACTGCCTAGTAATTATATCTACAAGGAGGTACAAAGGTACAACCATGACTGAATAAAATTCTCATTGTAGCAGTCACCCTGTTAGCCGACGTTGAGGTCCAAGTCCGTCTCTCAAACATAGCAGCAGCAGAAGTAACTGCCTAGTAATTATATCTACAAGGAGGTACAAAGGTACAACCATGACTGAATAAAATTCTCATTGTAGCAGTCACCCTGTTAGCCGACGTTGAGGTCCAAGTCCGTCTCTCAAACATAGCAGCAGCAGAAGTAACTGCCTAGACAAACAAGTGTCCCGAATTGTGGTCTGGATAACAAACACATGGCCTGCGAACAAGGACGTTGCATTTATTTAATTGCCCTGCTAAACCCACAAAAAGGAACAAAATGGAATCTTCTTGAGAGCAATGGAAAATATTTACATACATCCTACGTACTTGCTAAAATTTCCTATCGCATGTATTCCTGCTGTTGCAATTTGATGGCGCCAACACTGCAGCTAACAGTAATTTGTCATTTCATATATTGTGACACGTGTAAGTCATAAAACTATGTATTCCCCCAAGGACCCATACATCTATCTACATTTTCAAAATCCCTGTAGACCTGTGTAATTTAATAAAATGCTTAGAAACACAATTTAAAACAATTAACAACAACAACAGCTAAAAAGAAAAACAATAAAAATTTCAACTTATTTAAAATTAAATTTCAAATTAAAATTTCACTTCAAGGTAGGTTGATGAACCTGTCTGCCTCCCGTCTAAACAAATAAGGAATGAAAGGCGCACATGAACAAAAACCTGTCTAATCCACAAAGCATTAAGTAGGGTGTTAACATCATAAGCTGTCAGTCACAAAATACGCAATATCAAAAAAGATATTTGCACACATATTATTTCACTCGTGAAATGTTGCGACTGCTGGCAACAATGTAAAATAACCTACCACAAGGACGTTTAAAAACGAACACGCACACACACCTCCACTTCATCATCATCCCATTGCGATAGATGCATGACGATGTTGGCAAAGTTCGTACGCATTGAAGTCAGCCACCAAACAAATAACATGTGATGGTCAGATGGATGGATGTTCTGAGAAGGAAATCAAGGAGGGGGAGAAAGGAGGGGTTTGTACTGGGTTGACAAATTTCATTTTTGAAACACTTTCAAAGACTTTATGTGGTGACTCGTTAATTTATATGCGATCGACCGAAAATTTGCATGGAGTTCCTTCAGTATTTTCAAAGGCTAGCTACACCCCTGATCTAGAATGAAATAAACAAAAGAAATGATAAATAAACAAATAAAAAACATTACAAAGACGATTAACTCACCATACGGAAGCTAAAGATTACAAGGTAAATGTTTATGTTGGCACCAAATAAACACGTCATACAACTGGCGTTCTGCCTGGTTGACTGACTGGCTAAATGCAACACATGATTCTTGACAGAGAGTCTGCATGCCTGTTGCTGCCACTGCTTATCATTTCTTTTTTGCGTTTTTCTGGTTGGGGACTGTGGTCAGTTGCTTTCCAAACAAAAGCAAAAAAAAAATGCCTTTTGCATGATTATGAATTTTTTGTGGTTCTTCGCTAGGGACCACTGATGTCCCCAATTTCGGTCTGGTTCGGTTTTGGTGAAAGTGATAAGTGTTTGTGTATGACAGCTGTGTAAAAATAACCATTCGGGATAGCTAAGGAAAAAGCCAAAACATGCAATGCATTTTTCAGGGAATGACAGAAAGAGGCTACCACCACCATAAGAGGAAGTGGCAAATGTTGGTTGTCGGCCGATATGTTGCACTTCGTTGTGCAAAATACTGTTAATAATAGAAATTGTGACTCATAAATTAATGCTTAACAAATGTAAATTATGTTAAATAATATTCGAAAGTAGATTTTCTAAATTTTATAAAAAAACTTCGTTCACAGACTGACACCTAAACAAATGCAAGTGCGTGGAATTTATTTTAGTCAAAGAAGTGGCATTATATCCCGAGACCGATGGTTACAACATTGTTCGAAAGGATCGTAGCAAACCTATCTCGTTCAAGCTAGACTCTGGTGACCCATATATTGAATGGATGGGGTAGCATACCGCCTATTAATAGCTGTTATTTACCAGATACTACTTTACATTTAGAAGGGAATTTCAATGACCAAACCCAAAGGTGAGAGAACTTATTCTTCACGTTATACAGTTTACAGGAAAAAAGTGGACAGACAACATTGTGGTCGGAACAGTGAAACATTATGGCTGGAACAAGTCATTTATGGCGATTAGACATTTTCGAACGCTGAAAGGGAGGACGTCTGTCACATTTAACGAAGTAAGTGTGTCCGTGATATTTTATAGTCTTATCTGCTACGTCTGATAAGAGTTCCACCAAAATTAACAAATCAAGATGTTGCAGATTTCATCAAGTGTTGGGCTAGAACGGTAGTAAAAAACATCAAATTTTTCGCTAGTCAACCACATTGTTCCTAAGGCCTGGGACATAGCCAGGGTGTTTCCGCTACAATAACCTGACAATGAAGGAGGGAGATTTCTATTATGTTGTCAGTAGGAAAGGCTCTTGAGGAGCTACTCCTCCTCCCATCGATGAGAAGGAGTAATCCAGAAGGCCAACAACAACATGTATTCCGTAAAAGGCACAGTACTACAACAGCATTGAACTCTATTTCCGCACTTATAAGTAGTAGAGGACGGTCATAGTGGCCCTCGACTTATAAAATTTCTTCTATACCATTCAACAATGCCAAACTGCTCGAGGACATAGAGAATACCAACGTCCGTCCTTGTTTGAAACGTTGCATAATTAACTACAGGTGTGGACTCCAGTCATATATGAAATTCAGAAACCGGAAGTCGAAGATCCGTAGAGTGAGACAGATAGTTCCCCAAGGTGGGGTGATTTCTCTGTAACAGTTAAATATCTACCTTTCTATTATTTCACAATCACCGGACCGCATAGACGTTTAACATTACGGGTCTTCGATGTAAGCGGATAATAGCAATATCATGGAGTCGGGTCCCATTATTGATGACACATCTGTGAAGATAAACGTCCACATAACCAAACTTGTGAGTTTTTCGATCTGAGGAATACGAAAATATCCGCCACCAAATCAACAACCATACTACTTGGGCGGCTGATATGAAGCTCCGGTTGAACATTATAATCGAGGAGAACTGATTCCGGCCACAAACTACCCCAAGATACGGGGGGTAACGTTTGATAACCTTTTCAAGTCGTCTGCGATAAGCTGAGGAGTAGGACCAAAGTCCAGGTTAGTCTAAATCGCATTCATACAGAAACAGCCGTCGCCATACAGTAGAACAATACCGTACGGATACTGTACTCGGAGACCATCCACAGCTGCAGAGGAGAAGCAGCTGTCTAGACAGACACATGTAGGTTTAGACAGCTAAGTTTGGGATGTTGCAACCTCATCAATTTCTACCGCCCAGCTAAGTCCGCTCACCAGTATCAGATTTCCCTATCGAAGCAACACATACAGGTTGCGACCTTCGTTGATGTTGATAAAGAGGAGCCAGAACCTGACAATATATAATTAATTCCCTCCATGTATTTCAGTTAATTCAAAAACAGAAGGGTCTACGATCGGAAACGACACGAGTCTGACTCGCCCAACGTCAGTCACCTCCGACCATTGTGTAAAAGCATTGGGGTGGTACAACAACAACAACCAATCTTTAGAGCTGCTCAACCTGCAAACATAAGAGACGAAAACGCGATCTGCGGCTAGGCCAGCTCCGTTTCTCTCAACCAGGTGGGGAAAAAAGTATTGCAATGGCTAAACGTATGCCAGTTATTACTGTTTTGAATGCGGTTTTTACTTCTTGTGGTTCTTAAGAAACCTCTGGGATGTTACTTTTGTGAACGATGTGATAGCAATTTTCTCGTCGTATAGACTTGGATGGTCCCAGATACCAGGGAGTGCCTTCAAAATCTTTAAAAACTGAAAGCCATTGTCTTTACGATTCTATTTTGAATTTCTCCCTCTTTGTCACTTTTCATACCTCTCTCTCCTAAGAACTGGGCAGAGTTGCTTACAAAAGTTGTATGTGTAAACTCCGAGTAAATACAAAATACTACCTACATATTTAGCATATATGCATTTAAAACAATCTTGATCGAAGCCAATATTCACAACAACCACTGTACATTAAAAAGTAAAATTAAAAAAAAATTATAATATTTTCCATTTCAATATCTCAGGTGTAACAAAAAAACGCACACACACCTATTGTAATTTAAAAACGCTGTTAACAAGAGTGTGATTAATCGAATCGAGTCTAATTAAATTACCAACTATGTAAAGTGAGATTAATCGTGTTTTTTTACTTTTACCCCTTGTTGTTTTGAATTCGAATTCAATATTTTTCTTCTTATATGTATATAATAATAGCATCTATATAATTATTGCAATTATGAAATGTTTACTGGCATTTTTACGCTGATATAGAAAAACTTGGCATAAAGAAATTTTTCGGTATCAGAATGAGAAGAGGCAGAAAAAAACCAAAACAACAAAATAATCGAAGTGAAAAAACCCAAACACACATATAGGAGAAGAGGCGGCATAAATGGAATATTACTTTGCGATATTGTGATATACAAGTGGGTAACACTTGTATATTATTATATGATGGAGGAGGAAATTTGGTTTTCTGCCGTATAGAAGATGTAGGCAATTAGAAAAAAAACAGCAATTGAACTGAGATAAAAAATCCATTAAAGCAGAAAGTAAATGTTTTTTTAAAAACATTTTCTATTATGAAATTGAAATCTGTACACATTGTTATAATACAGAAAAAAACAGAAACATAATACACCACAATTGGTATTACCACATACGTGCAAGATTCTACACAACAACATTTTCTTTTTTCTAATATCAGTATTTAAGGAGACAGCGTGGCGACTCATCACTGAAATCCAGATGTTATTCCATCTGATAAATTAGACTGCGACAATGCTGCTCGTTTATGTTGTTTTTATTGACAAAGGTGCCAAAAATAGAGTGGATGAAACATTATGATGTGTTAATATCTCACGCGTGCTAGACGGATCCGATTACATGTATTCTAAAACGTTACTATGACACATTATTGTCTATATAGTAAATCATTGATACCTTTGTAGCTATATAATCTAACATTCCTCACCAACCGTTCCTAATGAAAAATTGTAATAAAAAATTAAAAAAGGTAACAGGCGAAGATGCCCTATAGACCGCATTATCGGATTTTGTGGAGGTACCAGAAGACGTACCATCTTCGGTCTTGATTTAGGTTAGGTGAGGTTTGGGGATATGCCACTAATGTGGCTGCTGTACTCTGAGACCAACTGGTCCATTATGATCATGCATGAACGATATGGAGATATCTTTAGGGGAGAATAAAATTGGGTGGTATAGAAGAGATAAGAAAAAACAAAGAAGCTAAGAACCAAGGGAGTATGTGGAATTTGGTAAGTAGTTTCTATGGCTAAAGAAATTCGGAAAGAAGACATATTACGTGCTAAGGTTGCACTTTCCAAACCACTTAAGGTTTCTAATGGTTCGGTAGTTTAAAGCAGGTTCCATAGTGATCCCACTTACTGGTAAAGGCCCTGATATTGCAATGATGACTCCTGTCATTACTCTGATTTCAGCTTTAAACAGGTTCAACAGTGAGTTTGTTCTCTTAGTTGGCAGAGTCGGCCAAATAGATCTTCACACATTGCACCTAGGTTCGTTGTGCCAGAGTTCATTGGCTCGTTCGTCGAAGAACGCATCAAAGTTCCAAAAAAGGTAACAGTTGGGTGGTTTGATTGAGCTATCGATTGCTAGATCTGTAGATTGAGATCCGCTTCAAGTTAATTCGTCTGCTTTTTCATTACCCATGATATCACGGTGTCCTGGTACCCAACACAGCCGGTAGCTGTAAGATCTTCAAAAACTGATCTCAGATTTGATGGCTTTAAAAGCTGCTTGACTGTCCACGAAGATAGTCTCCGGTTCAACGATCGCTGCATCCAGACTTTTTATCAATTCCGCTGCCTTCCAGATCGCGAAGATTTCAAAACACTACAGTTGCTATATAGTCAGCTTGTAGGTAAGCTCAAGGTCTAGCCTTTCACCGTAGACACCTGCCCCGTATCTTCTTCCATCTTGGATCAGTATGTATAGAACGCCAGACCGTCCAGAGGAGGGTTGCTACGTTTCCAGTCGTCTCTACGTGATAACGTGATATATAGTCGCTTAGTTTTACATGTTGGTCCAATGTCATACCAACTTCGTTCAGGATACATTCATGTCCGTAGGTACAATTTCGCCATAGATTTTGTTCATGCTGAGACCCAGAGGCCTTAAGTTCATCATTGCGTTCAGAGCTGCTTGTGGGGTGCTCCAGTTATTAGAATCGTGGCGGCTCTTTGTACATTGTCTAGTTTGCTGGATGTTGACTTGTGGCGCAGGCAGTACCACCAGACAAGAGAACCATAGGAAAGGATGGACCTTACCACGGTGTTATAAAACCAGTGTATAGTCGATAGTTTTAGCCCCCCAACTTTTCCCAATGGAATTCTTACATGCATAGAGTGCAATTTGAATTCTCTTCACTCGTTCCTAGGCGTTCCTGTTCCATCCTAATTGACAGTTCAGGATTGTGCCAAGGTATTTTGCTTCGGGGGCCAGATGAAGCTGCACTCCATCCAGAGTTGTTGCAGCAAAGACGCCGAGCTTCCCAGTAAACATTACCAGTTGCGTCTTTGTTGGGTTTACACCAAGGCCGTTCGCCTTGGCCCAGCGTGACAGTGTCAGGAATGCTCTTTGCATAAGCTCCGAGATTGTTGACGGAAATTTTCCGGAAATAAATATCACGTCGTTCGACTTTGATGTATTTTCCGTCCTTCCCGGTGAGAGCATCCCTCCCAGATTGATGTATCTAGTTACTGTTTTCCTGATTTTTGTATCACCCACATTTGAATTTATAATTCCGCTGTTTAACATTGCCAACATTTTTAAGTGAGTTGTTTACGGACTCAATTTTAACGTTGTTAAAAGCTCCCTCTATCTAGGAAGGTGGCAAGCGTAAAGTTCGAATTTTCCATATTCCTCTCAGTATAAGTTACCACCTCGTGTAGTGCGGATTCTACAGTCGTGTTGTGAATTGCTAAGAGAGGTGGTGTCTATACGACTCCTAATCTACAGGTCGATCAATCTTTTGAGTCTTGAGCAGAAAGGATGATAGGCTAGTAGGTCTATAGTCCTAAGATAGGTACATGGATATTCATTTGAACCGGTTAAAGTCCTTATTATAAAAAATATATAATTTTAATATAGATACAAGTCTTTCTTAAGAAACATTAACTATCGTTAGTGTTGAAAAGACCTATTTTTTATAATGCAACACTTACCTATACGGAACTATATGTGTGATAGCCTGTCATAATTGAAATTCAGAAACCAGAAGTCAAAGACCAGTAGATTAAAAGAGGGAGTTCCCCAAGTAGATATTATATCTCCGAAACTTTCAAATTTCTTACTTTCTTAAATTGCACAACCATTGAAAATTATGATCGATCGTGCACGAATTTCGATCACAATCCATTTTTTTAATATATTTCCCGCTTTAAAACCCCTTAGCTTAAATTTGTTATGCAATTTTTAATCTCCAGTCGTCTTCAATTCCATTATATGCATTTCTCCAGTGGTTGTATTCGAGCTTATCTCTTCGGTATACAGTATTTAATAATTATTTACTTGAAAGAATGTGGGCATGTCGATATAGAATGAATGGACAGAATAATTTTCAAGCAAGGCCTTTTTGTATGCACTCCCTGCAAAATAATGATAATGATGTCATGGCCTTTTTTTGCTCCAACGAAGTGCAAATGGAATTTATTCGCATAAGACGCTAGAGATTACAGCCCACGAAAAATTAACTCTTCAATACTGAAAGAGAAACTAACTTTTAAAACAGTTAAAATATATGGCATTTCAAAGTTTAATACCTATCGAAATATTTAAATTCCTTCACATGCTTTTGACCACCTGTAAATCTTTTCTGCATTCCAATCCGATATATGGCAGGCAATGGCCGTAAACAAACTGTTTTGCAATCTTTCATTTATACAAATCGCAATATAGATAATTGCAATGTTTGCGTTATCTTAACCCTATATAGTATGTATGCATATATCAATCTATGTAGGTACATGTGTAGTACATGATAATGGTCATATATGGTGTACCCCCATACTACAAAAAAAAAGAACAAATAAATTCATTTTATTCCCTAGTGATTTGAAATTCAACAATACTCAGATTCCATTTCCTTTTCCTCCATGTATTTATCCAAATATATAGTAGGTATTTTCTTTTCTATTTTGTTTTCCACCCACCATCTCTTCCTATGCAACATCCTTGCTTCAAGAGAATAGGAAAATTAAAAGAAAATATGAAAAAACAAAACAAACATTCTACGATGTCTTACATAAGTACATGATGTCTTCGTCGGGACGGAACTTACCTTCTGATGGGCCAATGGTATGGATACAATGCGACCACCAATACGACCACGAGCTTCCAAAATGCAAAAACTGTCACAGCCATTTTGCAATAGATGATTGGCAGCCGATAGACCAGCCATACCAGCTCCAATTATGATTACCTTAAAATTGGTAGGCTGAGAAGAGCTGGAAGCGGCCGCAGCTGCTGCTGCTTCCATGGCAGCAGCATGCTCCTCAGTTGGAGAAGGAGCTGGTGTATGAGGAGTTGTCTCTCCCATACCTGCTGCTTGATGGTGCAACCAAGTGCTGGTGCTGGGTGCTAAGGACGACAACGGCGACGAGGACTACGTCTTCAAAATATTGTTACAAAATTTCAAATTCTTTCTATGGAGACACGGACGAACACACACACGCACGGAACGTTATTAAATAATCAATAATATACTTCTTCAGAATAGAAGTACAAGAATTTGTTTCTTCTTTTTTCAATGCATCTATGTTGTTTTTTGCACAGGCTATTTTCTTCAGAAGAAAAATAACAACAATATTTTTTAATAACTTTTTTCTAGGCTTCTTATTTGCCCAATTTTCACTTTTTTCGCTTAGCCAATGGCTGGCTGGTTGAATTGGCCAACTTGCTTGGATTTTTTCTTCAATATTTTTTTCTTTTCTTCTTCACAAGTACTTGAGGTATTCACTTCACTACTACTGCTGATATTTCTTCTCTACTCTTGTGGAAAACGAAAAAGCAGATCCACAATTAATGTCAAAATATTTTGTGTTGCCTTGCTTTGCGTTGTTGTTGTTCTCTGTGGCGTGTTTCTGCTGGTGGCTGATGAACAGACGGACGACTGACACAAAACATTGGAACATGCACGTACTGCGCAATCGCTGGAGTTAAGCGTGTGCCTTTTTTGCCACTCTCTTCCTCTCATCGACAGACAAAAGGCATTCGAATGTTTTGTTTTGCTTCTGTCAATCGTTAGGCACACAAATCACGTAACCTAACTCCCCGTCGTAAAGAACCCCAAGAAGCTAACAAGAAAAAGGAATATCCAATTGGAAAACCCACACAACCGGCATATGCTTGTCACTCAATTCTAATTGCACAACAACAAATTATACACACACACAAATCTCTTTATTCACTGTCTTTATGACTCCTCATATTCGTTTTATTTAGTATTTTTGTTTTTTCTTTCGTTTATATAATTCGAAATAAGCAAAATAAATATATATATAATAATAATTAATATTGCATCAACCGACCGACCCGACGTTACCGATAGACCCGATAGTTTTGACAATTCGTGCGAAATGAGAATAACAAAAACAAATGGATGAAATGTCAAGTTCTGCAATGGCATTGCCTCATCACAGCTGGCATTGCCAATTAGAGTATTTTTCTTGTTTTTTTTCAGTTAATGGCAACGTAGTGTACGTAACGTAGCGTAAGACAAGTGACAGACAGAAAAGAAGTCATGGTGCAATTATACAAGGTAATAGTAAAAGTACAATAAATAAAGCATTTACTCAGTAAAAGGTGATATTACACTATATGTTTTTACATTTGTGCTGTCACATTATTTACATATGTACTTGCGTGAAACATAAGGAAATTCCAACATGTCAATGTAATATGTAATATTACATATGTATTTTTTTCCGAGTAGGACCCGCTCTTTTTTTGTATCTGAAATATAAGGAAATCAGCTGTTTGAAAGAAACGCCATCAACGCGTTTTTAATTGAAAATCAAAGAAAAGGATGAAAACTAATAAACTTTAATTTGGTTTATAGAAGTCTAATGAAAAAAATTATGTTGTGTTGTTGAAAAAAATTAATATGTCGTTTGGTTTATAGGGTATGTCATAACAAAAAACATATGGGAAATTTCAAAATTCTTTTAAAATTCCATAAAAAAATTTTTGAAAATTTCAATTCATTCATGATTTTTGGTACATAGGTGAAGGAAAATATGCTGATTCGAAATCTGCTCACAAATTCGGATGCTGCGCACAAAAGTTATAGCGGTTTTAAATCTTGTATTTCAAATATAAATTAAAGGAATTCCTATTTGTTGTAAATCGGCAAATTTTTATTTGGCAAATTCTGCGTTTGTTGGCGAGAGGGGTGCGAGGAAGAAAAACAAAACTTTGCCTGTTCAGAATTTGCGGTACACGCAAATAATAATGCATTCATCGATGTTTCATTTAGCTGCCAAATTGTGCCGATCGATGGTTAAAAACGGTGGATGTGCCGCCACAATCAATTTTGGATAAAATACGCACGCATCGGTGTATTTTTGACCTATTTTCACACAGATTCGCGAATAGGATAATACAAAAATTTAATGTATGTAAAAAAATCGAAGAAAAACGCGATTATTTGCCCGAATTTGTCAAAATAAGTTTTTGCAGTTTTCCTACATTCAAGATACATATAATAGCAGTTTTATTGGGCGGAATTGAACATGGCTGGGCTCATTAAATTCAGTACGTAAAAAAACTAAATCCACGCGGGATTTCACGGCATTTGAATGGACTTTCTTAAATTTAGACTCAAAAAATAGGTTTTTTATAAAAATATTCGTCTTTAAAATACAATTGCAAAGAAGCTACTGTAGGCACATTCATGAGATATACACTAAACGAAGCAAAATCAAGAGTTCTACAATCCTATAATCAGTTTAATCCATTATTAGGTTCCGCGTCCCAGTTATAAGAAAAATTCAAAAAACACCGAAAATCCAGCTTCAAAATATCAGCATCCGTTTTGGGTGGATGCAGCGATTATACCGAAATATCATACATTAGAACCATATTGTCCATGGGGTATTCTTCAACGTAGTCACTGATCACATGTGCGTGCATTGTGTAGTTTAGCCACAAATCAGGAAAGAAAACTTCTTGGCTTCAACACATTTTCACCCATTTCAGGCAAATAATTATTTACTACCAATATTTGACAAGAGCACTTCATTTTATAGAAATAAATTTAAATGCTGTTATTGTTTATAGTTGACCTGGAATTTTTTAATTCTGTTTGATGATAGTTCGGCTGAAGGCCAATGAAAACAATGTTGTTTCTGTTTAGCTTTATTTTTTATTTATTTTTTCCAATATTTCGATTGTCATCGACAATCATCTTCAGGGATCTGTTACAAAGAATAAAATTAGTTACAAATTGGTAAACGAACATTTGTTTTAATCCACCAATCTGACATTTATATTATTGTAGAGGAAAAGCGTCTACATTAATTTAACGTCACAGTCTAAGTTTTCTTACGTCTGTGCTTATGTACTAAATTCTTAAAAATATATCTGTATAGTTTGCAACAAGGAAAATAGTTTTCTGATAATGTATAATATTATATTATCTTCATAATGGTTTTATAAGTGTTTAAATTTTATTATGTTTTATAGTTTATTATTTATTTTGTACATATTTTAATCAGTAGACATTTGACATACGGGACTCATATTATTAAATACTGGTTGCAAGGTATTTAGATTATTACTGTCCTGTTATACTGTTATATTACTGTCCTCATTCATAACTGGAAAAAAATTCATAATTTTTATTTCTCAAAGCACCCACTTTAGTAATATCTTTCAATGTTGTGAAACTGTTAACTTGGTTGTGTGCCAAATATTAAGAAGAGATTATGGAACATTCAAATCAAAACTTGCTGTCCAATGACTTTACCATCTATATTGCTTATTGATGGCTCGCGATATGAGTTATTTTCAGCTTAATAATAATTATTAGGGCTGCTGAAAAATGCATTTGTTTTGTGTTGTGCTTCATCCCTATATGAGATGTTGATACATTGCTCCACTAGTCGATTATATAGTTGTGCCGATATAAGATTTTCTTCTTTAAAAGTATTTTCAACATTCCCAGCTTATTCTCACATGTAAAAGCACTAAAAGTTTCGCATGTTCCATATTGCTCTTGAAGCAATAGCTCCATTTCTGCTGCCAACTTGTTGCGTGCGCTCCATACCCGCAGATTCGTCCCTGGAGTGAAAAAAATTTGCGTGGAGCTTCGCATAGGTGTGGGCAAAATAATGGGACTCACTTCAACATCGTAGATGGATCTAAGTGACCATGGCTGGGATGGGCGACTGATGGTCCACCTCCACCCACTCCTGTGTGTGTTTTCAAGTTTTGTTTTATAATTGTAACTGCTGTGTTGACATGGGATGGACTCATACCCTGAGGACAAGTCGGATGAGCTAGCCGGCGATACTTCTCGTCAACGCCTTCAAGCGGAACGTAACAAACTCCAAAATCTTGGTGACTATCTTGAAATGCTTTGTTGAATCCCTATTCTTTGTGTACTTCCATTTCGTCATTTATTTCATTTTTATTCGAAGCTCCTCTCAGTTTTTCGTGTTTTTTTACAACAGTAGAAGAAGTGGCCGTTCTTCATACAGACTTCCCGTGTCTTTTCAAATTGGATGATATGCCTCACATCACAATACCAATATCGTTGGCAGCGTATAGGTTTTCAAACAATATATTTTCAGTTTGTCTGAATGTACGGCATTTGAGAAGGATTAAAACCGCAAAACATATTCCCAATTGCTGTAGCACCCTTTTATGACTATTTTATCATGAAGACTAGACTTTAAAATCTTGGTAACATCCACAGGAACATTCGGTTTGTTGAGTTCTAATTCTTTGCGTACTTCTATTTACTTTCTGTAAATTTTCTTTAATGTGTGGATTAATACCCATCTCTACCCTTCTTATTGGACGCCAATTCAAAAAAAAAAAAAAAAAAAAAAACATTCAGGAAGCAGAAGCATAAAATTCAGCTCATTTCTCATAAAATGTTTAATCTTTCAGGAACTAGGTTATAGCGACTGGGCAATATAATGTAGTGCATTATAGTGTTACATATTCTTTTAGAGAAATAAGCTGATTTCTTACCTTGCACGCACTGGTGGATTGTCTCAAAGGACATAGCCATCGATATATTGAAGCACCTCTTTTTTTACAGCAATCTCTTTTCATGCCTTAATATTTCTATTTTCAAATTCTTGTTGCTTCCCAATTATTTCGGAATTTTTTATTTATATCACAACGTTTCTAATAGTCATACGGAATTGTGATTTTTTTATATGAGATGCAAACAGTAATGCTGATGTCAATTGCGAACTTTTCTTACGGAAATCGAATAACGGAGTCAATGATTACAGTTTAAATGTTATTGAAAAGTTTCTCTTTTTCAGGAACAGTGCTTATACATCATTATTGGTACTGGCTTCTTGGCACATATCTTAAATGTAGGTTTAAGTACCGATATTGCACCTGAGTGGGTACTTCTGAATTTGCAACAGCACTATTTTAGTAAAGTATTAAATTGCCGAATTTTATTACAAAACTTTTGTTAGATCGAAACGAAAACATAATTTCGAAACATTCATTCATACATACGAAAAATTCACACAGAATACAGAAAAACTAAATTTTAATTAAAAATAGATAGATTGAAATAAAAATAATTTTTGAATTAGGGAACTATATTTCGAAACAAAGAATGCTAAGAACCCTATAAAACTTCTGTATGAATTATATGTAACCATATACACCAGTTTGAAGCTTTCATAACAAGTATAATAACAAATAATAATCGGACGCAAAATTATTGTCACATATTCTTATGTTTTTATTAACTTTAATATGCCTAATTGTAGTAATTCGCAGCATTTTTTAATTGGCTCAATGAATATTCATGATCGTCGGTTGAAAAAATATGTAAATGTCTATAAAAAAGAGAAATACAATTTTTTTGCATTTTTACCTTTACTTAAAATTTTCAATTCACTGAGCAAAGAAATTCGCTAATGCTAACACTTTAACGGACAATAACGTGTGAATTTTAGTTGGAAAATTTGATTTGAGTTTATGTGGCCGTTGTGTTATTTATCCGCCATTTTCCTTTTCGTAATAATTTCATTGATAAAAAATTATTGTTTATTTACCTTTTGTGTTTAATTTCGTTCGTCCAAAAAGGGAAATGATGAATCAAATCAAATATTTCAACGTACAGCAAAAGGCGGCGATGGGAACAGAGAGGAAAACCAATACAGTAGTCCACAGATATAAGAACATCGTATATAAGAAAAACACGGATATAAGAAAATGTTTCACCCAAAAATGAAAACAGTTTGTTATATAAAATACATTCATATAAGAAAACCCGCTTATAAGAACAAATTTCTCGATTTTGTTAGATGTTCTTGTGTTATTTATCCGTCATTTTCCTTTTCGTAATAATTTCATTGATAAAAAATTATTGTTTATTTACCTTTTGTGTTTAATTTCGTTCGTCCAAAAAGAGAAATGATGAATCAAATCAAATATTTCAACGTACAGCAAAAGGCGGCGATGGGAACAGAGAGGAAAACCAATACAGTAGTCCACAGATATAAGAAAATCGTATATAAGAAAAACACGGATATAAGAAAATGTTTCACCCAAAAATGAAAACAGTTTGTTATATAAAATACATTCATATAAGAAAACCCGCTTATAAGAACAAATTTCTCGATTTTGTTAGATGTTCTTATATCCGTGGTCTATTGTATAAACATTTTTAATTAAGGAGGCGTTCAGCTATTCCATAGGGAGGCATTCGCTTCATCTATAAGAATGTTCAGCATTTTAATTTAATTTAGCTTACAAGCGCCTAAACAAAGAAGTTTAACTGTTTCTGTTGTTCAATTCAATTTTTCCGTTCTGCTTGTGAAAGTATCTTGAGGCCTGGTGGTAAAGTAATGTTCTTCTATCAACTGGCTCGTTGCAAGGCAAACGCAACACTCACACTGTTTGCTCCATTTCGGAAAAGCAATAGGTGAACTTCACACCTGCAAAGGTATATAAATTCAAATGCGCCGGTGGAGTTCGTCCCAACTATGCTTATTCAAAAAAGTTACAAAATTAAGAAGACTTTCAACTTTAAGAAGACTTCCAGCTAAAAATACACCCAGATCTTTATCCAGTTCAAACTCTTTTGTAAGAAGATTTCAAGCTCTCTAATAAGATAGCCAGCTCTTCTAGAAGAAGTCCTCCAGCTATCCTATAAGAAGACCTCCGCCTCTTCTATGAGAATACCTCCAGCTATACTTCCGAATTTCTTATAAGACCCGAACTCTATAAGAATACCTCCAGATATAACACTAACACATGATCACTTCTAAAAAACGAAGTTAATTTTATTTCACAACCATACACACCCTTTAACACACTGTGGTACAGGGTAGTATGTCTTTGTGCATATGTTTGTAACATGCAAAAGGAAACGAGATAGACACATGGTTCCTTTTGAGAATATGCTTAGAATCACTTTTTAAGTCGATTTATGCATATCCGTCCATCCGTCTGTCTGTCCATGTTAAATTGTAAACTAAGTACAGGTCGCATTTTTTATTCGAATTGTATGAAATTTGGCACAGCTCATTTATTTGGCCCAAGGATGAACCCTATTGATATTGGAAAAAATCGGTGCAGATTAAGATAAATCTCCGATATTTATTTTCGTCCGATTTTATGTAAATGGTGCACCAAAGTTCCTATATACCCTTCGACTTTCTCGAAATTTGGCAAAGCGTAATAAATTGAGTCTAGAGTGATGTGTGGAGAGTTTCGGTAAAATCGGTTCAAATTTCGGTATAGCTTTAACATATGCATATATATTCGTCCGATTTTACATAATTGGTGCACCAAACTCCTAATGTTTGTTCGATTAACACATATTTTGCACAACGTATCAAATTGAGACTTGAATGACGTTATTTTGTTAAAATTGGTGTAGATGCAGCCATAACTTCCGTATGTATTTCGAAAGGGTGTCTGATTGAAATTAATTGTTTAACAGTGCGGCGTAGCGAATAGCGCCCTTCGAGGGAACATTGATATGTAATTGTAAGGATACATATTTACAATATAACCAAATTGGTGAAGGGTATGATATAGTCGGCCCAGTTCGACTTTACTATTTTCCTTACTGGCTTAAAATGCACGTTGAAGATGTCATTGATTGAAAAATAAAATCGTTTCTGGAAAATATTAAATGCTATTATTAACTGATTAATACTTATTGAATGACTTACCCTTTCGCGGCTGTCCTATCCTAGCTACAAAATGACATTCTCCGGCTTTCACATGTATTCAGAAAACGTTTGTTTCAAAAACATTGTTTTCAATTTCTCAACAAATGTTCTTTCTGTTTTATAACTGACAAATGTATGTATTTATTTGTCACATATACTTATATGTGGTCTGTTCCCGTACTACAAGACCAATATTTATAGGGTATGTCAAAATTATTTTGACAATGAAGGGTTGTCAAAATTAAAAAAAATAGTCATCTGTGAGCATGAGGTTACCATATTTGTTATACCATGATTAAGCCGTAAAATAATTAAAAATACTATTGACATAATAAAATATATTATATAATATATACAATTGAAAATATTATAATGGAATTTGCAATGTTCTTTAAAGATTCTGCGGTTTGAGAAATTTTCTAATAATTCGATTTGCCATCAGTTTTATTCCCCCTGCAGTTTAATTTCTTCTTTTTCCACGAGTTTTTTACCAGACTTCCGAGAGGTAAAGTCTATTATATCATCTCCACATTTAAGAAGGAATTGTAGTTTCAGCAAAAATTGAAATGTTAATATACAGGATGCGAGAATGTATTACTGCCTTCAAAGGCACATTTTCCTTCACAGGCTCGTCTCCTTCGATAGAGGCATTTTTAACTCTCAATTCCCTATCTGTTAATGGATTCTCCGTTATTGGCATACATATTCCCTGTAAAAGACTGCTGAAGTTTTCTATCCTTGCCTTCAATGAAAATCTATTTTTAATACGTTTCAAAAACACTAAAATTATATTATTACTGTGTGGAATTGATCCACAGTGCACATCCAATAACGATTAGAACACCAGCTAATTCATTTAATTTTTTGTTCCACTTAAACTTTCCATGCATTTTCCCAAACTTGCTAGTTCTTCTTTCTTTTCGTAAAAATCGTTTCGTTGATGCGCAATTTTTTTTCAAAATTTAAATTATGAAAAAATTGAAATCATATGTCTGCATGAGTCTACCATGTATAATTATACCATGGGTTTGATTATAAATGTTGACATTCATATTGATACCTTTATCTATTTTATTTTATTACCCTTATATTTAGCTTAGTTTCACTTAGTAACACGTCATACCTTTGATTTTATTTACAACCTATCATTTAATTATCTCAAAACACTGTTTCTTATTCATTCACAATGACACCATGACTCGATTGTGAATGACCTATATTCTTAACAGCTGTTATTCCTCTGTTGCCATGGTCTCCTCATTCGTAACAGCGATTTTGCTATTTTTGTCCCATTCCCATCATTCGTGTGTCGAATTGTTTTGAATTTAGTGCGTCAACCAATTGAAAGAATTCAATGCGATTTTCCGAAAATCTCAGTGAATTTAGATTAAAATCATAGAATATTCGCAAATGTTACGTACAAATATATAATATAGATGTGAAATTCGCTTAAAATGGCATCGAAAAAGTTAAGATTTCGTGGCGATGCAACGGCAGCTACAAATCGCATCGATGACATCGTTGATGACGGTGATGTACTGCAGGATGTGGATGCGACGGAGGTGGTGGATGGCATACATAAACGTTCTAGTGGGAGTACTGGCAAAGACAACAGTGATATAAAATCAACCAAAGAGAAAAAGGCAGAGGAGGAAGAGGGTAAGTTCGTACGACAAAGAAACCTGTTAGAGTTTTCTTGTGTACTTGGCTCAGTCGGCCAATGTCTGTTGGTCTGTCTGTCTTTCGGCCGGCTGCTGTGTGCATGGCATAGATTTTCATTTTCGCTGCACAAGAAAAACAAACAAATAATTTGTCGACTCTCTGCTCTTTTTTCTTACCACACCCAGAATATCCTTCCTTTATGGATTTTTTCAAATTGGAAATGACCCGTGGCTATCTATTGGAACACGATGAGGAACGTTATACGGCTCGACGTAAAAAGATCTACTCGTTTATGCGTATACCCCGTGATTTGGAACGTTTCATGGTGTATGGCATAATGCAGTGTGCCGATTCATTTTTATACATTCACACTTTCCTGCCGGTACGATTTACATTGGCAGTGTGGGGTATGTTGACACGACCTATCGCCAGTTGTTTGGGTTTGCGAAGAAGAAAACAACGCCTGCTGACACCTGCCGAAATATGTGATTTACTGAAAGGATCAATATGGATTGTGGTGACACTACTGATGCTGTCCGTCGATACAAATCGAGTGTATCACATTATAAAAAGTCAATCGATAATAAAATTGTATTTATTTTACAATATGTTGGAGGTGGGAGATCGTCTGCTCTCGGCCTTTGGTCAGGATACAATAGATGCTTTGTTTTGGACAGCAACCGAACCGAAAAATTCCAAACGGGAACATTTTGGACTTATTACGCATATTTTGTTTGCGTTAATATATGTGGTGCTGCATAGCTTCTTGATTATGTTTCAGGTGAGTGCATAATTTTGAGATACATTTAATTATTTTGTTTTTTAGAATGAACGTGTCAAAAGGCCTTATATAAGGGATTATTTATGTAACCCATATCACGGGATGTATGGACTTCTTCGATAGGATGATGACATTTTTGTAATGAGGATTACGACCGCTTTAAACTGTTACCCATGTTGCCTTAAATAATTTTCAAAGGCAGGGAAAATGCAAGGGCTTCAGCGCTCCAGGGATCTCCGCAAAAAAGTATATCGTTGTAATTAAGGCTATATGTGGTAGAAATTACAAAACTATTTCCGAACGGACCATACATTAGATTTGTTCCCAAATTTTACTCCATCGCTCAAAATAGCTTAAAAGTTAGCTGTATTTACAGTACTCTCCACCACAGTCTGGATGGTCACATTTATGTTATTTTTGAAGGTCTCGAGCCTCCAAGTTTGAAACGTATCTATTTTTGAAGGCCTCGATACAGAGTATGGATGATGTTCTAACACATGAGAACTAGATACCCTGTAATAAAGTACGAATTATCATATGTGCTTGCATTCACGGAGTTGTTAATTCTAGAGCCGTTTTATATTTCACTAAGTGATTAATGATAGAATTGTATATATTTGCTGGGTTGGCATACATATCGTGAACAGTTGTACGTGGAATTTTGAAATAAGAAAACAAATACACAATGCAAATAAATTCAATTTTGCCAGAATCTTGACATGAGGACTGCATGAAGAATCCTCTACCAGAGTCACTGTTAGGCGTTCGAGCTTTCCGGACCGGACTTTCATAGTCAGTATATCGCTCATTCCATCTACTTCCTGGCAAACCAATCTCGCTGTTCACTG
Organism: Musca vetustissima; assembly: GCF_032173495.1. NCBI lineage: Eukaryota > Metazoa > Arthropoda > Insecta > Diptera > Muscidae > Musca > Musca vetustissima. The sequence continues at coordinate 140,474 of NW_026879763.1, read as the reverse complement.
TAGAGAATCCCAGCGATTTAATGGAGCCCGATCAATGTATATTCATGAATTATAATAAAGCCAACTGGCACGACTTCACAAAATACTTTGAGGACTCCTATGCCGCCACTCGTATGTGCCAGAAAGGGTTAGAAAATATTCCGTGCAATTAGACTAAAATATCAAACTATCCATACAGGGCCTCCAGGTTGTCAATCCGAAAGCCACGCTAACGACAGAATCCCGCATCTAAGAGCTGAAATAGGTGATTTAGTCTAAGGCGCTCTAAATGGTTAGAACACCTTAACCACTGCTATATAAATTCCAAACAGCTATGGTCTACAATGAAGAGACCATCTTATTCCATATCTTATTCCAAAAGAAATAAAAATCTCCCTGTTATTTCCTTCAATAATATTCAACATTCTGATGCCAGAAAATGCAGTTCTTCCGAAAATTCATTGAGCATCTATCTTCGCAGAACGGAATCAAGGGAACAGTTATCCGAAGATGCAAAAATCTTAAAAGAGACTTGCAGCCCCTATCTATCACATCCAACGAGGTAGAGGCAATTATCTCCAAATCCAAGCCATCCAAAGCCTTTGGTCCATAAGACATATACATGTTCATGGTAAGGAAGCTTGGTGCAATAGGACTGGGTTATGTCAGCCGATGTCACAGTTGGTGGTGGACAGGTGGAATCTTTGTAATTTACTTTAAATTGGCCACATAAATTATAAATTGGCTTAAATTTCAAAGGAATTAAAAAATAAAATAATTCCTGATATTTGGAAAGATGTTGGATTATTCCAATTCTAAAACCAGATAAATACGCTACAAATGGGGATCCTACTGCCGATAGACCACAAGAATGCTGAACTCTCTGGATCCTTGCCGGTTCACATTCCTAAAGCTGTGGAATTTAGAGGTGATTAAACCAGGCGGTCCGCTGATGGAGACAATTATGGGCAGGTGGTCTGGTGATAAAAATGATATCTGGTTATATCTATTCCTGAGACTCTCCATTTATTATGGGCGAATCGTCTCAACGATGATCTATAAAAATACGATTTTTATAGGAAAAGTTCTCCAAAATACCCCAGTCTTAATTAATGTTTTCTTCTCTTTCCTTTCAGGCCACCACACTTAATGTTGCCGTCAATTCAAACAATAAAGGTCTACTAACCATCATGATATCGAATAATTTCGTTGAGCTCAAAGGATCGGTATTTAAGAAATTCGATAAAAATAATCTCTTCCAGCTGACATGTAGTGATGTGCGAGAACGTTTCCATCTCTCCGTCCTGCTGTTCATTGTTATGATACAAACAATGAAGGAATTCGATTGGAGTATAACACAATTCTGTGTAATGCTACCAGATTGCTTCTCCGTATTAATAACTGAAATTCTAATCGATTGGATTAAGCATGCCTTTATTACGAGGTTTAATGAATTGCCAGAATGCATTTATCGCGAGTATACAACAAGTTTGGCTTATGATATGACTCAGACACGACAGAAACATGCATTTTCAGATCATTCAGATTTAGTGGCCAGACGTATGGGTTTTATACCATTTCCCCTGGCAGTGGTACTGATTAAGGCCATCTATTCAGCGGTTTCGTTTAATAATTTGGCAGCATGGATTTTATTTTCTTTGGCATATTTGTTTGCTTTGGGTATGCGGATTGCTTTGACAATTTGTGCCTTGGGTAAGGCATGTAAACTGATGAAGGAGCATCAGGATGAAAAGTGTAATACGTCGACGCCAAGTTCCATGACAAATGTACCACCGGTGGGTACAGGAGCAACAAAGCCGGGTTCGGCAAGTTTGGTGGGCTCATCAGTGCTGGCATCATCTTCACCAATTCTAAATCGACATCGCACAGATGTGTCTACATCTCCAACACATCCTTCATCACATAATAATAGTAGTGGTGGTGCAGGGGGAGGAGGAAGTGGCAGTGGAGGTAGACCAGTTGAAGGCAATACCTCTGGAAATAGTTTTAATTTCCCTCTACAAAGATCCATAACGACTGATTTATCATCCACTATGTCTTCAGCCACCTCCACACCAAAACAGAATAGTAGTAAAAATAATTCCAATAATGCGACAGCCTGTAACAGTGCTCCCAGTGTGTTAAATAAAGCCACCGCCATTACAACATCACCCACCACATCAAAAGGTGCAATACTAAACATAACACACAATGACATAGAATTAGATGTAAAAAGTTCACTGGAATTGGGTGCAACAGCTTTATTTTCCAACAGTGACGTGGATTTGGATGATGTTTGTCTGAATGAACATGTCCTCGATACAAATACTTCTTCAACTACAACTGGGTTTGTAGAAGAGGCTTTGGCCCGCAGTGAACCAGATCTACAACAGTCGTCAAGTGTCAATACCACACCGACCTCGAGTAATCCAACGGCAAAGGTCACAAATACCCAACAGATTAGAAGGCGTACCCATAAACGTTCAGAATCGGAACCAAGTATGCAGAGCATAGTTGGTTCATCGGATTCCAGTGAATCATCTGCAGCACATCAGGCGTAGTTGTAACGATCTTTAGACTGCGATCGTGATTTTTGGCAAACAAAAGACAAAAAGTATTTGCATGCATGTTATTAACTATGGAAAGAAAAGACATGGCAACCTAATGCTTGTTTTGGTTGGCCTTTGCTCATTGGAGACTTAGTGTTAAAGAATTTAAAAATAAAGTGTTTTTTTTCATTCAATACAATGTTTCTTATCGTATATTTGTTTATAAAATATAAGTTATTTCATTATTTCTTTGTTGAAATTCCTGATTTTAAATCGATCCACCAAAAATTTTGTTTTTTTTTTTGATTTCATTATCATAACATTTCAGTTAGAACCGGTTGTTGTTGTTGTAGCAGCCCTATTGCTTTTACACAATGGGCTGAGATGACAGACGTTGGCCGAGTAAGACTCGGGTCGTTTCGGATCGTAGACCCCTCTGTCGTGGAAACGGTTAGAACCGGTAGGGAGGTTTTGTGCCACAAATTACACGCTATTATCTCTAAAATGTCTGAACTTTGGCAGTTTATTTAATAAACCGATCTAATTTTGTTCCTTGGAGTTTTGTTAATATTATTTATGTTTTTTTTATATTTTATATATAAGCTATTATTTAATTTAGCTCACATTTATAAATTAAATCGCATTGCCTTATAAGAAATACCTTGATTGCGTATTAATAAAAGAAATAATAAATAAATTAAAAGAAGAACTATAATGAAGATTCTTCCTTTCTCTTGTAAACAATGGAAAGGTTAATAGATCTTGAGATCAGGAAATAAATTAACTTTGATAAAATTAGCAAATCCCAGCGCGCCTACATCAAAGGCTATTCTTCTGCTTTACTTGAGAGAAATTTGGCAACTTTTCTCGATATAAGGGGAGATTTTAACAACATAAAGTTTATCCACGTAGCCCCCATTAACACGGGAATAAGAAGAGCTCCATAAGGAGATTTGTTAACAGAGAGACTCCCAAAGGCGGGTTGCTGTTGCCCTAGCTTTGCCTTAGGTTAGGTTTGGGGATGTGCAGTCACTTATGTGACTGCAGCACTCTGAAACCGGTTAGGTCCGTTGTGATCATCTACAAGAAGAGATATACAGCCTTATTCTGGATGTCAATTCCATGTGAATTTACTCGCTCTTCCCCTTCGGCTTATTCTGAACAACATTTTCCTGTGAATTTTTTCGCATTCTCGCTTTCGCCTTATTCTGAATGAAGTTCGAAAGCGAAAAAATCCGCTTTGGGGAAAAATTAGGTATTCTGAATTACAGGGAGTAGGAGAATGAGACGAAATTTTGTGCGAAATTTTTCGCTAATAAATTTAAAGGGAGTTGACTACAAAAACATAAGTAATAACTATTGTTATGTAAAATATTTACACAATACTTATTCTATGATGATTTAGAATATTATAAATGATAGTAAGCTAATTTTTAACTGGAAAACAACCAATAAAATGCCATTGGAAATCCTATTGATAACGATGCATGCTGAACCAAGTATTGCCAAGGAATGTATGAAGGTAATAAGGAATATTTAAGTCGAGTTTGATGCATTTTGGAGGCTAAATACAGACATTTTGAGTGAGGATCTGTCTCTCAAGAAAAAAAAAAATAAAAATTATGGAAAAACCAAATTTGCCTGATGAGCTGCTTAACAGTGAAAAACTTAAAAAAATTTTTGTTTCAAAATTTGATGATTTGATGGAAGAAATAAAGGAGTAGGAGCAAGTCATAACATAACAGGCCACTTTAAGAATCTGGGGAAATAAAAAGGCGGGAGAAGGATTAAAGGAGAGTTGAGAGTCATACATAATTTAAATGAAGGAATGAATGAAGATCGATGGCTATAGGAATCAGACAGAAGGTTTGTTACATGTCAAGGTTGTAAGTTCCTAACCACTTTATATTTCTAATCATGCCGTAGATTAGAGCAGGTTCGGTTGTTGAGAAGAAGCTAAGACTCGGTAGAAAATGAGCACCCTGTGCCGCCTGTAAGCCACGGCTGGGCAATGACACAGGAGATGCTCAATTGTCTCTGTTTCTTCCTCGTCAACGCAGAGTCTGCAGTAATCAATTGCATCGAGATCCCATTTGCTAGTAAAAGCCCTGATGTTGCAATGACCAGCAATGACTCCTGTCATCATTCTAATTTGAGCTTTGCTCAGGTTCAACAGTGAGTGCGTTCTTTTGGTAGACAGAGTCGGCCAAATGGATCTTGACACGTTGCACCTAGGTTCGTTGTGCCAAAGTTCACAGGCTCTTTCGTCTACGAAAGCCTCAAATTTCCGATAAAAAAGACATATGGGTGGTTTGATTGAGTTATCGGTTTCTAGATCAGTGGATTGTGATCCTCGTCTAGCTAGTTCGTCCGCTCTTTCATTTCCCAAGATGTCACAATGTCCTGGTACCCAACACAACCGATAGCTATAGGTAAGTTCTTCCAGAACTGATCTGCACTTGAGGATTTGATGGCTTTAAGAGCCGCTTGACTATCCACAAAGATAGTCACCGGTTCAACGACCTCTGCATCCAGACTTTTTATCAATTCCACTGCCTTCCAGATCGCGAAGATTTCTGCTTGGAAAACACTACAGTTGCAATCCAGCTTGTAGGTTAACTCAACGCCTAACCTTTCACAGTAGACGCCTGCTCCAGTACCTTCTTCCATCTTGGATCCGTCTGTATAGAAGGCCAGACCGGCCAGAGGAGGGTTACTTCGTTTCCAGTCGTCTCTACTAGGAATGACGACATCTACATCGTCGAATCTCAGGATTGGAGATATGTAGTCGCTTTGCTTAGCGCGTTGGTCCAATGTCATACCTGGTTGGCTTAGTGATAACCGAAATTTTTGTTAACTTGAGCCACCTGCGATAGAAAGTAGTTGATTATGCCAAAGATGTTGTAGTACTGATCAGCGGGAAATTCTTATCAACAATATCGGGCATTATGCAAGGTGGACTAGTAAGTTTTTCACGTTTTGTCTACCAACAATGTATGGGTAGCTCTGAAACTTTCTTTGGAGTACAAAAACCTCTTTACCATCCTAGACCATCATTAATCGTGGAAACGGAACGTACAAAGAAAAAGCGAAAACTTACGAGCGATGATAAAAAGTTGAGGATTGATTTGGGTACAATCGTTCGATTCTATAGGGTGGGTGAAAATATGACGACTTTTCTTCCATTTTTACAGTCGATTAAAATGGTACTTCGAACCAAGCTAAAGTTTTTTTTTCACAGCTGAGCAAATCATGTCGGCAGCTCTGCTCGCCGTTCTTTTAATTCGTGCCGGGGTTGTACAAAACCCAGGTCCTAATGTTTGGTTTTGGTTTAAGTGTCATCTACTGCGTCGCTGCTAATTACACCTCAGTACGATGGAATGTTTGCAATTGGTGCCACTTGAGGTGCCCATGTCTCACCTCAAAATACGAAGGTAGCATAGTTTTATTGCCAGCTGTTGTCTGCAGTTTACAACATCCAGCTCCTTGGCAACACCCCGATAAATTCGATGGTCTCTAAGGAATCTGCACAGAACTCCAACTTCAACTGTTCGGTAAGGTGCAACAGTTGCAGTAACTGGTGCCATATGAGAAGATGTACCACCCTGTATTCACACAGGAATTGGTATTCCGGCTTTGTAGCCGATTGTTGCATTAATAATCCAGCAATATACGCTAGAATCCAATTGAGTCCTTCAACGTCATCTAGCTCTGTATTCGCGAGTACTGCTACTTCCTCCAGTTCTACTACTAGCACTCCAATGCTGGTAGTTCGACTAGTTATCCTTCTAGTGATTCCAGTACTACGGCTAACACTCCGTCTATTTCTCCATCCAGTAGTACTACTAATAGTTTTCATGCTGGTAGTCAAGTTAGATATTCTACTAGCTTCTTATTCGATTCTACTACTAGCACTCCGTCTAGCTTTTCATTCTAGTGTTCTGAATAGCAATTCTTCTAGTCCTTCAAGTCCAATATCGGATTCTCATAAAATCCTATCCCGACGACTGCGTTATAGGCATATGTTTCGAATTATTCCACCCGGCCGCCTCCACAATTGCATCTAAAACACCAACATACTCATTGCTGCTTTGTAAGAAACGAAGCTGACCAGAAGTTGTTCCCTATCCTCCTCCGGGAATTACAACATCATTCGGCGAGACAATATCCAGCGAGATGCCAGATATATCCGACTTCCCTGCCGTCTCCTTCCGTGTCTGATCGTTTCCTAAAAATTTTGAGGATTTCAGCTCATTCCGACGATTCTAAATATGAATATTCCGCCCGTCCATCCATCAATCCATCTGCTGCAGGGAGATAATAAAATTGTTCTTGGCGATTTTAACGCTCATCATGAGATATGATTTTCTCAACTTCCAAACGATTCTCGCGATATTCTTTATGCGAACCAGATAGCCCGATCCGATTTCGCTTCCATCAATGAGGAATCCTCCACCAGAGTCACTGTCAGGTGTTCGAGGTCTCTGGACATTACTATAGTCAGTCCATCGCTCCCTCTGTATGTTTCCTGGCAAACCAAGGTCGCTTTAAATGCAGAGCACATTCCCATCCTGGTCACTGTAGAGAAACCCAGCAATTTCGTGGAGCTCGACCAGCGTACATTCATGAATTATAATAAAGCCAACTGGCACGGGTTCACAAAATTTATTGAGGAACCCATAAGTCCTATGCCGCCACCCGTATGTTCGGGCAAAATTCCTCTAATGGTCCTGACGGCATTTCCATTTTCACCACCTGGGGCAAGGATAACGAAACATTGGTAACGACATCCTTAATTATGCTGCCCCAGTCTGGACTTCTTTCGTTTTTCTTTCACAATGGAGATAATTACAAACTACACAAAATAATGCACTTGAAATTGCAACCGGGGTTGTTCCGATGACAATCGTCGATCACCTCCATAAGAAGAACAGAATGCTGTCAGCCAGCAAAATCATGTGTTGTTGACAAGACAGTTCCGCTGGCATGTTATCTGTCGTGTCATCCCAACCATCATAATCCTCTTCCACGACTTATCCGTCAGAACTTCAGCTCTATCTTCAACAGATCGTCGATAGCGAACGTGATGAAATCCGTACATTTACAGGCGGTCACCGAAGCCATAAATGGGTACAGATGGAAACATCCTCCTGTAATTTCGAATAGTGTAAAGCTTCATCCTAGGCAAACCCGTTCGATTCTGACACAACTAAGATCCGGGAACAGCAATGTTCTCAATTCGTATCAAAAGCGCATTGTTTCCAGAATCCTAAAGAGGTGTCCCTCCCGTCAACAGAGCCCTCTCGACACACACCATCTATTCAAATTTCTGTCCGAGCCCATAAGTCAATTGTCCATAGACTTAGACTTAGAGGTAGCGCTATATCTCCGGCTACCCTCTTCAAATCCCAATTCCTTATTAATATATTTTATATTTCTTCTATCAATATTTTCAGGAAAATACTTTCACATACAGCCAAACTTTTACAATAAAAACCAATGCATAAAATTCCAGGATGCATTGCTTCTAGACAACGATAGATGGCAGCCCCATACATACAGCATACCAATCATCTGCTTAGCTAGAAAATAAAAAAAAATGAATAACGAAGCGAATACAAGAATAGGTGATGCTTTGTGCAAGATCTATGCCTCCAAATAATGAAAACGATAAATAGCTAAATATAAGTCTACAGTTAATTTGAGTTAGAAATATTTCTAAAGTTCTCAGAATAAATATAAAAAATAGCACTTTTAATTAAAAAACATCCCAAACGAAGTTGTAGACACTTGGTAGTCCAACATACGGGACAATGTAATGTAATAATAATAATAATTTCTCAATTACGAAACTCTATCAAGGTTATAATCGATTTAATATCAGATTTCATTCGACCCACTTATAAATAATTTACAACAATAAAATAAAAATTGTATTTTACCCCCAAATTAATTTCACTACTTAAAAACATTTCCGTTCGATGTTAAAAATGCAATCAGATAAGTTCGCAAAACAACATGCTCTCCGATATTCAAAACTATAAAAGCGAATAACTGTCAGTTGCATTTACTGGGAATTAGTCTTTGTCTTTAACGTAATGGGTTCCAAAATCCATATTTTATTGGGTATCTGGTTACTACAGGCCTTGGTGGTGCCGCCCATACAGGCGGATGGTGAGAAAAAGAAATTAAAAATTGTCCTCGATAAGCTGGAGAAGATCATTGATGCTGAACATTTGGTGAAAACTGATTTGAGGTTTGAAAAAGCTGAGGGTGATGATGAGGTGAAGGTTAATGGTGTGGTGGAGCAGTTGGTCGATTTCGATGATAACTATAAGGTGAGTTGAAATGGCAAAAGGATGATATTTGAAGATACGGAAGGGGAAAATGAACTAGGCCAAGCATTTAGTTCCATAGTTCCATTTAATTCAATCGTTCATTGGTACATAGTCAATGAACGGAAAGATCTAGACGAATGATTGGGTCAAAAGGAACTACGTGAACAAGAGCAAAAGATATCAGATGAATGATAGAACTGAATCTAGTACCGATCGTTCCTTTTGCGGAATAGATAGTTTGAACTACTTTGTTCTGGAACTACCAAACCATATGATATTCCAATTAATAAATATCCATCTCTTTATTTTCAGGTCACCTTTGATATATCTCATTCCGAGGAACAGGATGGGGAATACAAGACTGTAATGAAAACGCCAGAGAAGGGTGTATGCGAAGTAATGCAAAGTCATTATAAGAAATTCTTCTACGACAGTTTGAAGGAGCATTGTAATGCTCCAGATCCAGATGTTTGTCCTGTTACCAAGGAGAAATATGAAATCATGGATTATCCCATAGATTCATCTAAATTTCAAAATTATTTACGTCCTGGTTTCTATCATGTTGTGGCTACGGTTATACACAATGAAGAGGAGGTATTGCAATATCGCGTGGAGTCCCACACGGAAGAGGAGTCATAAATGAAAGAAAGAAAAACTTTCACGAATTTTCATTTTTTATTTTTAAATAAAAATCTATAGAAGCCACACCAGCAAATACAAATTATTTTTTGGAAGGGTTACCCTGACACAACTATGTTGTCAGGGTATTACAGCTTTGTGCAGGTCCAAGTGTTTGTAACGCCGCGAAATATTGGTCCTAGACCCACCTTTAAGTATACCGATCGTCATATCTCGACTAGCTGAGTTGATCTAGACATTTTACATGTAGGTTGGGTTCTGGCCAATGAAGACCCCTTTTGTTTTTGGTAAAGATCGGTTAATATTTAAGGGAGGAAATGGACCAAATATTTAGTTTTTCTTGGATGCGAACTTATACATTCAAACATGTGTGTGGGAATCAATGCAACAATTGTGGCTTGAAGTGATAGGAAATGATAGAGCATTTCGGAAAGCCCTTTTCGATATAGACGTATGGATGGAGTTTTAAAAATATTTCAAATATTTTTTTCAAGGAATATTAGGCGTGGTTTTTAAAAATATGATTTTAAGGCCTGCCAAGGTCATGTTTTTGTTTATACCCTTCACCACACTGTGGTACAGGGTATTATGTCTTTGTGCATATGTATGTAACAGGCAAAAGGAAACGAGATAGACCCATGGTTCCTTTTGAGAATATGCATAGAATCAGTTTCTGAGTCGATTTATACATGTCCGCCCATCTGTTGGTGTTAAATTGTAAACAAAGTACAGGTCGCATTTATAATCTGATTTGGATGAAATTTGGCACAGCTCGTTTGTTTGGCCCAAGGACGAACCTTATTGAAATTGGGAAAAATCGGTTCAGATTTAGATATAGCTCGTCCGATTTAAGGTAAATGGAGCACCAAAGACCCTATATATCTGTCCATTTGCACGAAATTTGGTATAACGTACTGAATTGAGCCTAGAATGATGTCTGCCAAGTTTCGTGAAAATCAGTCCAGATTTGGATATAGCTCCCATATATAGTTTCCTCCGATTTCATGTAAATGGGACCAAAGTCCATATATATCTTTTGATTTGCACCTAATTTGGCATAACGTACTGAATAGAGCCTAGAGTGATGTTTCGAGAAAATCGGTCCAGATTTAGATATAGCTCCCATATATAGTTTCGTCCGATTTCATGTAAATGGTGCACCAAAGTCCCTATATATCTTTCAATTAGCACGAAATTTGGCAAAACGTATTGAAATGAGCCTAGAATGATATCTGCCAAGTTTCGAGAAAATCGGTCCAATTTAGATTTAGCTCCCATATATAGTTTCATCCGATTTCAAGTAAATGATGCACGAAAGTCCCTATATATCTTTCGATTAGCACGAAATTTGGCAAAACGTATTGAATTAAGTCTAGAATGATGTCTGCCAAGTTTCGTGAAAATCGGATAAGATTTAGATATAGCTCCCATATATAGTTTCGCCCGATTGTAGGTAAATGGTGCACCAAAGTCCCTGAAAATCATTCGATTTGCACGAATTTTGGCATAGCGTTCTGAATTATGTGCAGAATGACGCCTGCTATGTTTCGTGAAAATCGGTTCAGATTTAGATATATTTTTTAAGAAAATTTTTTCACGACCTAACAAGGCGTGGATTTTTTAAAGAATTTTTTTTTTCAACAAACTAACAAGGCGTGGATTTTTTACAGAAGATTTTTTTCAACGACCTAACAAGGAGTGGATTTTTTAAAGGAGATTTTTTCAACGACCTAACAAGGCGTGGATTTTTTAAAGAATATTTTTTTCGACGACCTAACAAGGCGTGGATTTTTTAAAGGAGATTTTTTCAAAGACCTAACAATGCGTGGATTTTTAAAGAATATTTTTTCAAAGACCTAACAAGGCGTGGATTTATAAAAAATATTTTTTTCAACAACCTAACAAGGCGTGGATTTTATAAAAAATATTTTTTAAACAACCTAACAAGGCGTGGATTTTATAAAAAAATATTTTTTAAACAACCTAACAAGGCGTGGATTTTATAAAAAATATTTTTTAAACAACCTAACAAAGCGCGGATTTTTTAAAGAATACTGAATATTGTAATTAATTTTAAATTTATAAAATCCATTTGCAATTTCCATATTCCGCCATTTCTAAAATCCATGTAAAAACTGCACAGACATGTGTGTAGGCAAATATTGTATGTATGTTTGCATGAAATAAGTTTACTAGGTAAATTGACTTTTTTGTTTGGTTTTACGCTTTGCTCCTTATTTGTATGCGTCTCGTAGTGTTTACACTAGAAACCCACACACGCGGGAATAAAAATTCATTCATAAAAACGTTGCAATCGGAGCTTGAAATATCACACAAACACACACATACACATTTAAACACCTACTCCCAGATGACAAAATCAGACACACACACCTCTCTTCATTGATGCTGCATCGTGCGTAGTCGTATGCAACTGCAACTATAAACTGTGTGTTTGTGTGTGTGTGTGTGTGTGTGGCGAGTCATTTCCACTACTTTTGCCAATTTTTGTGCAATAAATTACAATAAATGTCACACACTCTACATGGCTACGTGAAAGTTAAAACCAACACCCTCACGGTAAAGGGTAGTAATTCTCTTACGATAGAAGACGAATTTGAGAAGCTCTACGAATTTACCTTTATCTTTAAAAGGGAAATAAATTCCAAATATCCATGGTGGCGTATTAGTATTTAGATTAATCATGCGACACCTGTACCAATATAGTATAAGACGAGCTGAATGGGAGTCTTTATAGACGAGCTGAATGGTAGTCTTTATAGATGAGCTGAATGGGAGACTTTTGTAGACGAGCTGAATGGGAGTCTTTATAGACGAGCTGAATGGTAGTCTTTATAGATGAGCTGAATGGGAGACTTTTGTAGACGAGCTGAATGGGAGACTTTTGTAGACGAGCTGAATGGGAGTCTTTATAGACGAGCTGAATGGGAGTCATTATAGACTAGGAAAGGCTGGAGTCACTATAGCTGAAGTTTGAAGTCTCTATAGACGAGCTAAAGGTTGAAGTCTCTATAGACGAGCTGAATGCTGCAATCTGAACTATGATACTGTTGTATACTAATCACCACAACTGAACTACCGTTAAATTGTTGTAGGAGCTCCTGCTGGACAATAAAATTTTCCAGCAATTATAAACAATGGAAAGTCGTTGCAGCACAAAACAACGCTAATAGTGAAATAAATATTCTATGTTCTATTTCGAGGAATTGTCCATGAATGTGATATCCACTATCGTTTATGCACCCCACACCAAAACATGTTGGATGCGAACTTATAAATTCAAACATGTGTGTGTGGGAATCAATGCAACAATTGTGGCTTGAAGTGATTGCATAGATGATAGAACAGGAAAGGCCTTTTCGATAGTAGAGAGGATTTTTAGGAATATGTTAAAATTTTTTTCAAAAAATATCAGGAGTGGATTTTTTAAAAATATGGTTTAAGATGTGCCAAGGTCATATTTTTATACCCTACACAACTATGTTGTCAGGGTATTATAGCTTTGTGCAGCCCCAAAAGTTTGTAACGCCGCGAAATATTGGTCCTAGACCCACCTTAAGTATACCGACCGTCATATCTCGACTAGCTGAGTCGATCTAGACATGTGTGTCCGTCCGTCCGTCTGTCCATTATAATTTGTAAACACGATACAGGCCACAGTAATGGACCAATCTTCACGAAATTTTGCATGTAGGATGGGTTCTAGCCAATGAAGACCCCTATTGTTTTTGGGAAAGATCGATTAATATTTAGGGGATGAAATGGACCAAATACTAAATTTTTGTCAGTTTTTCTGGTCGCTCCACAGGCCGCAATAATGGCCCGAACATCGTGAAATTTTGCATGGAGAAGGGGGTCGGGCCAAAGAATAAGCATGTCTGTTTTGATAAAGATCGGTCAATATTTAGCGGGTCAAATAGACCCTGACTTTTGTGTGAAAAATGAAAAAATTTGTATTCTATAGCGTATATATTTACCCCTGAAGGACATAGACCTTCAGAAGAGGAGTGGTTGACCTTTTAATTAAGACCAATTATATTGTTGCATGTGCTCTGATGTGGGAGTTACACCTAAATATTTACAGGTATCTCCGTATTTGTATGTTATTTAGTAACCCATTATCACTCTAGAGAGCCGAACATAGCGCTGATCGCTTTGAAATGTTTCATGAGGTTCCAGTTATGGTCAAGGACAACGCCTATAATTTTCGGTGATGATCAGATAATAATTTTGGAATGAAGTGGACCGAAAACTTAATTTTTTGTGTTATTTTCGAGTCGATCTACAACAACACAACCCACGGTGAAGGGAATCTGGACAATAACTTTACTGAATACTCGTAATATTCGGAAAATATGTCAGTGTGGGGAAGAGGTGCTGTTTACCTCTAATCGGGCAAGAGTGTGCAAATATCACGAAATATTGCCCAGGCTCAGAATACACATCCGTAGAAAATTTGAATTCAGTGGTAGTTGTGTAGGGTATCATATGGTCGGCCCCGTCCGACTATACTGCTCCGCTCACCGGTTTTTAATATTTAGTAATGATCGGCAAACGACATGAACTCTTTTATAAATAACACTGTGCTACAAAATAAAAAAAATTTTTTTCGGGGGTTCTATTGTACCAATACAGTTTAGTTGGAGTCCCTGGATCACGAAAATACCTTTGGTTTTTCTGGGTCACTTCGAAAATTAATTTTATAACGGTAAATATGGAGAAAAACGTAGTTTCATGGATTTTCATTTGAAAATTGAATAACTTATTTACTTTATAACGGATTTATATTATTCTTTTTTTCTTTCGAATACTACAATTTTTCCTTTTAAACAAGATATATATTTGGTAAATCGGTGGGGGTTTGGCTGAGTTACAGCGGTTGAAATGTGGAAAAATACGCATAAAATGACAAATTTTTTTTTTCTTCGGACTGTACGATGAAATTATGATATCAAGTCATATAAGTTTTATTATATTACGGGGAAGAAAATTAAATTAGCTTTCGAAAATGTTAAAAATCAAAAAAATCTGTTAAAAAATGGATGACTTATACACATTTTTGTATTGATTCTATGCATATTCTCTGAAGGAAATATGGGTCTGTATCGTTTCCTGTTACAAACCGTTATGTTTGCAACAGGCAAAGGGAAACGAGATAGACCCATATTTCCTTTAGAGAATATGCATAGAATCAATACAAAAATGTGTATAAGTCATTCATTTTTTAACCGATTTTTTTGATTTTTATCATTTTCGAAAGCTAATTTAATTTTCTTCCCCGTAATATAATAAAACTTATATGGCTTGATATCATAATTTCATCGTACAGTCCGAAGAAAAATAAATTTTGTCACTTTATGCGTATTTTTTCACATTTCAACCGCTGTAACTCAGCCAATCCTCAACCGATTTACCAAATATATATCTTGTTTAAAAGGAAAAATTGTAGTATTCGAAAGAAAAAAAGAATAATATAAATCCGTTATAAAGTAAATAAGTTATTCAATTTTCAAATGGAAAATCCATGAAACTACGTTTTTCTCCATATTTACCGTTATAAAATTAATTTTCGAAGTGACCCAGAAAAACCAAAGGTATTTTCGTGGTCCAGGGACTTCAACTAAACAGAATTGGTACATTAGAACACCTGAAAAATTTTCGTGTCGCACAGTGTAATTTTTAAACTTGGAATTTTAAAAATAATTTTTAAAGGACTATAGGCGTTGATTTTTTATACCCTTCACCACACTGTGGTACAGAATATTATGTCTTTGTGCATATGTTTGTAACAGACAAAAAGAAACATGATATACCCATAGTTCCTTTTGAGAATATGTATAGGATCACTTTCTGAGTCGATGTATGCATGTCCGTTCGTCTGTTGGTATTGGATGAAATTTGGCACAGCTCATTTATTTGACTTAAGGACGAACCCTATTGAAATTGGGAAAAATCAGTTCAGATTTAGATATAGCTCCCATATATATTTTCGTCCGATTTAATGTAAAAGGTGCACCAAAATCTTTCGATTTGCACGAAATTTGGCATAGCGTACTGAACTGAGTCTGGACTGATGTGTGCCGAATTTTGTGAAAATCGGTATAGATATACATATATATATTTTCGTCCGATTTAATGTAAATAATGTACCAAAGTTCTTATATTGCATAGCATACTGAATTTAAACAAGTGAAAAAGCGTTAAGTTCGACCTGGCCGACTTTAACACGGTGAAAATGTGACTAATCGAAATATTGGTTTTAGACCCCACGTTTCTTTGGACCAAATCCGTTCCAAAAAATTTACATTTCATCCAAACTTTGTCCATCTTATTATTTCTTCCAATCTTAGTTGAAATTCGAAAATGGGGAATATCGGTCCACTTATTCTGGAACCTCCATAGAGGGGCTAGGTCTAAATGCGGGTTATAGTTCATTATCGAAACTTACGTTCCACTTGTTTATCTCGATATCCTCCGCAGGTGAAATGATTACATCAGAGACTTAGAACCAAACTCAAAACGCGGAACAAATCATATAACCATTTTAATATAAAAAAGGGGGTTATATGGGGACTACCCCAAAATTGGTAGGGAGATTTGGTACCATATACGACAACAAAATACCAATTTGCAGCAAATTCGGTTGAAAAACGCGCTCAAGAACCCCAAAATACCGAAGATTGGAGGTACCTTTATATGGGGGCTATCCGAAAAAATGGACCTCTATTCTTAATTTTTTGTGGATAGATTTGGGACCTATTAAGAACTCAAAATACTATAAATTACAGCTAATTCGGCAGAAAAATACGATCAAAATCCCCAAAATATTGAAAATTAGGAGGTACCGTTATATGGGGGCTACCAGAAAAAGTGGACCTATATTTATAATTTTGTGGAGACATTCAGTACCCAATAAGAACCCAATGTGGCAAATTTCAGCGAATTCGGTTGAAAACCGCGCTCAAGAACCCCAAAATACCGAAACTTGATGTGTACCGTTATAATGGGGGCTATATTTATAATTTTTGGTGGAGACAAATAAGAACCCAATGTACCAAATTTCAATGAATTCGAACTTGACCTGCCTGCAGACAAAAGACAACCCTTCAGCACCCTATCTCAAGATAACGTGATTACAACATACGGACGGACAGACGGACATTGCTAGATCGTCTTAAAATGTTACCCTAATCAAGAATAGGGTCGGAAATGAATATTTCGATGAGTTACAAATGGAATGACAAAATTAATATAACCTCCATACTATGTTGGAGGGTATAAAAACCAAATTTTCGAGGCCTGCCAACATTTTTTTAAATATTTTTTCTCAAGGTGGCAAATTTCAGCGAATTCGGTTGAAAAACGCGCTCAAAAACCCCAAAATACCGAAAATTGAGGTGTACCGTTATAATGGGGGCTATATTTATAATTTTTGGTGGAGACATTTAGTACCAAATAAGAACCCAATGTACCAAATTTCAATGAATTCGGACTTGACCTGCCTGCAGACAAAAGACAACCCTGTGCAAAATTTCAGCACCCTATCTCAAGATAACGTGATTACAACATACGAACGGGCAGACGGACATTGCTAGATCGTCTTAAAATGTTACCCTAATCAAGAATATATATACTTTATAGGGTCGGAAATGAATGACAAAATTAATATACCCTCCATACTATGGTGGAGGGTATAAAAATCAAAATTCTCGAGGCCTGCCAACATTCTTTTAAGGGAACCCCCCCCCCCCCCATTCTCGATTTTAATTTTTCAAGATTTTTAATTGGCTGGTAAATCAATACCAATGCTTGTTAAGGTTTGTAACTTTACACATATATGTTTGAAGATTTAACAGATAAGAAAGATAATTTACAAAAAATTTTTGTTGTTGTTTTTTGTAATTAAATTGTAATTGTAAAAATGTTTAGAGAAAAACGCGTTTAAAGTTTGAGAAGCCCTTCAGCCGTCACTTGATGCTGACACAATAAATCGGATATATCTTCAAGAGTTCTTGAGATTTTCACTTGAAATTTTGTAGAAACATTATTTAATCAGTGTAGATTCGAATTATATCAACAAAAATGTTGACCCCGAGAATGGGGGGTCCCCTTAAATATATTTTCTCAAGGTCTGTCAAAACATAGATCTTTTTAAAAAGATTTTTCAAGACCTGGCAAAGTCATGATTTTTTTTAAATTATTCTTTCAAGGACTGGAAAAGGAGTTGATTTTTTAATATTTTTGTAGTCCTAGCAAAGGCGTGGATTTTTTAAAAATATTTTTTCAAAGCTTGGCAAATTCGTGAATGTTTAAAAGAATTTGTTCAATGCGTGGATTTTTTATGTTACTTTAAAAAGGCCCTCACTTATATTAACCTATTAGTTATGAACTACCCTCCGTTATTTGCACATGATTCCTGCGTAGGTGTATGCAAATTAATTAATGTCATATTAATTGGCCATTGTTGTTCTGCTGTTCGCTGTTGACCACTGATATTGTCGCCGTTTGTTGCTAATCCATGCGGAAGCAACACTTTTTTAATTGATTTATAATTGGTCATTGGTGTCCACTTGTGCGGTGATTATAATTTTCGAATTAAGGGATTTAGTTTGTTGTTTGTATGCATTTTTGCGGAGGCGTTCGTTTGAATATCACGTTCGCAAAAAGGCGAATTAATGTTAAATAAAATAAATTCATTTTAAATATAAATTAATTTTATATTTTAAATTATAGCCAACGGGGAGCAGAAAGGGTTGTAATACAATCTTGATGGTAGGAAATTCATTAACAAAAACTTTCTACAATTTATGGTGGTGATTTATGAATAAATAATATTTGTGGTTATAGACCACCTGGGTGTTTGTTTTTTTTTTTTTGGTTAGTTAAATGACACGCGACCACATTGACTTGTGCCCCTGAAGAGCACATAATGATTTAACAAACTTCCTGATATTAAATGGAATTGGCGTCAATATTAAAGTAAAAAATTAACCCTTGAAAAATTCCATGGCTAGACATTAATATTTAACTTCCGTTAAAACCCGATTGATTGGGCGCCAAATCTGATAGATTGATAATAAATAGAATTGGCGTTATTTTTTTTTATAAATAAACCCTTCAAATATTTCTTGGCTAGACATTGCTTTTTAAATTTCGTTAAAAGCAAATTGATCGGGCGCCACATCTGAAAGGTTGATTTGTTTGAAATTATTGTTTTGATAAGAAATTGCAGGAAATTATAAAGTATTATTGCCTCCATGTTCGTAAATAATTGTAAAATGTATCTGGGAAAATCCACACCTGTGGGAGATCCTTTAAAAATAGTTTAAACCAGTGAGCGGAGCTGTATAGTCGGACGGGGCCGACCATATGATACCCCACACAACTTCCACGAAAAACTAACTTTCTGTGGATTTATATTCTGAACTTGGGCAATATTTCGCGATATTTGAACCATCTGGACCAACTAGAGGCCGACAAGTATTACTGATGTTCAGTACAGCCCTTCTAATTACTTGTCCAGATTCCCCTCCCTTGTGTTGTGATCTTCTTATTCCCATTGGAGCCTATAGATCGACTCGAAAAAACACAAAAAATTAAGTTTTCGGTCCACGTCATCACAATACAATTATCTGATCGTCACCGAAAATTATAGTCGTTATCCTTGACCATAACTGGAACTTTTTAAAGCTATCAGAGCTATATCTCCGCCCTCTAGTGTGGTAAAGGGATACTAAATAATATCTGAATACATAAGCACCTGTAAATGTTTAAGTGTAACTCCCACATCTGAGTACATACGACCATATAATTGGTATCAATTTAAAGGCCAACCACTGCCCTTGGATATACCAACAACTTTTCGGGTTTATGTCCTTCAGGTGTGAATCTATACGCTATAGAATTTAAATTTTGTAATTTTTCACACAAAAGTCAGGGTCCATTTGACCCGCTAAATATTGACCGATCCTTATAAAAACAGGCATGCTCATTCTTTGGCCCGATACCCTTCTCTATGTAAAAATTCGCGATGTTTGGGTAATAATTGTAGCCTCTAGAGCGACCAGAAAAAACGATAAAAATTAAGTATTTGGTCCATTTCATCCCCTAGATATTAACCGATCTTTACCAAAAACAATAGGGGTCTTCATTGGGGGAACCCATCCTACATGCAAAATTTCGTGAAGATTGGTCCATAACTGTGGCCTGTATCGTGTTTATAAAATATAATGGACAGACGGACGGACGGACGGACACACATGTCCAGATCGACTCAGCTAGTCGAGATATGACGATCGGTATGCTTAAAGGTGGGTCTAGGACCAATATTTCGCGGCGTTACAAACTCTTGGGGCTGCACAAAGCTATAATACCCTGACAACATAGTTATGTAGGGTATAAAAATCTACACATGTGGATAGTCCTCTGGAAATTATTTTTTTTAATATCCACGCCCGCACTATCCACAAACGTATAAAGGACCACGATCTGCGAATCGGCACTTGGAATGTGCGCACGTTGTACAGAACAGGCGCAGTTGGCGAATGTACCTTAGAAGTACAAAGCCGATATTATTGCCTTACAGGAAATGCGATGAAAAGGGACTGGCGTAAGTAAATCAGATGATTACGCCCTGTATTATATCTGCCATGGAACGAGACGAGAATTTGGCTGCGGATTTATGGTTAATAGGAGAATAAAAGACCTCGTCTCCAGATTCACTCCAGTAGATGAGCGAATTGCTATAATCCGTATAAAAGTCCTATCAGTCCTATTTGCGCCCATCCTCCGACGGAAGACAAAGATGAACAGACCTAAGAGATTTTTTACGAGCGCCTAAAACTGCATATGACCGCTGCCCTGGCCATGACATGAAAATTCTGCTAGGAGATTTTATTGTAAAAATCGGAAGGGAAAATATTTTTGGTCGGAAAATTCAGACTCCACGAAGAAACATCCGACAACGGCATGATGTTGATAACCGTCGCGGCAGCTAACAACATGGTAGTTAGAAGCACCAGATTCAAGAATCTCGATATACACAAGGCCACCTGGATTTCTCCAGATCAAGCAACGAGAAATCAAATTGACCATGTTGTGATAGACGGAAGGCATTCGTGCAGTGTTTTAGACGTTCGATTGAAACGAGGAGCGAATATCGATTCGGACCATTACCAGGTGCGCAGCCAAGGTTCGCATATGTCTTAGTGTAGCAGCAAAGGTGCGATCTAATGTAACACGGAAACTCGACGACGAAAAGCTGTAAACAAGAATGTAGCAGAGGCCTGCTCAGCACAATTTACCACCTGCTTGACGAAAGCACTTCTTGTCCCGATAATAGTACAGAAGCACAATGGCAAAGAATTGCCCACACCCTACAAACTGCAGCAAAAGCATCACTTGGGTACCAAAAAACAACATAAAGAAATCCATGGTACGATCAGGAGTGTCGTAATGCTACTGATGTGAAAAGCGCTGCGTATAGGGCAACCCTGCAGACAGTAGCAACACGTAAAGTGAGGAGAAGAGAAACAATATTTAAAAAATCCACGCCTATTTATAGTTCTTTAACAATATTTTTATCTTTTAAAGATTTTTTTAATCATTTTTGAATTTCAAATACATTTTCAAAAAAAAAAAAAAAAAAAAAAACATTCCCTTTGTATTAACAAAGAAATACAATCTCATAATTAATCTTCTAATTCCCATTTATTCGTACCCTTCTGTTAGAAATGTCATACGATTTCATTCAAATAATGATGATGATGATTAACAAAAAATAACTTCCAAATGGTAAAACGGCTTTCAGTTTATTCCTTTAGTTCTTTAAATTCCTCAACTCATTGGCAACTGTTTATCCTTTCCAAGAATATTCTATGAGGTATGTGTGTTCGTGTGTGTGTGTGTGGGGTGATGTCTTTTAAATTCCTAGAATTGAAAAAAATGAGACTAATTGAAAAAAAAAACTTCTACACTAGACTGGATTTCTTGGTATCTCCAAACAAGTGTATGTACTCTCTATGACATTTGAACACAGTTAACACTGTGTAACACTGGCGAGAAAGAGAAAGAATGCATTCTAAAATGCCAAATCAGAAAAAAATTCATTCATAAAAAAATTGGCCACATGGCTTTGTTCGCAATATTCCTAGATATGTATGTTGTACTTGGCGACCTTGACATTTTGCACAGACCAAGATGAAGGCAAAAGGTGAATATGAAAATCTGCGGAATTTCCCACCAAGACAAGTCCTCTATATTAGATAGCCAATGTGTATGAGTGTGGGTGAATCATTCATAGAGAGAGAGTGAGAAAACCCACTAAAAACTATTTGGCGCCAGGCGTAATAAATGCATAGTTGTCAAGAAGTAAGTACTCGGAGGTAGATAGTAGACAAACACGTCCAAGTGTAGTTTACAAACAACAACAGCAACAACAATAAGGGAAATTACTTCAAAAAGAAAAGAGCAACAGCTATAACTGCCCCAGAGAAAAATAAAGAATGGTCATTTCAATTAACAGTTCAAACTTGTTTTTCTTGAAAATTTAAAATGAAAATCAATATGTGAAGATTTTTTAAAAATTATCTGTAAAGGACTATCCACAGGCGTGGATTTTTTAAAGATTATTATTAAAAGGCTATCCACAGCCGTGGATTTTTCAAAAATTATTTTCAAAGGACTATCCAGAGTCGTGGATTTTTCAAAAACTATTTTCAAAGGACTATCCAGAGTCGTGGATATTTCAAAAATGTATTTTTAAAGGCTATCACTAAGCATGATTTTTATACCCTACACAACTATGTTGTCAGGGTATTATAGCTTTGTGCAGCCCCAAAAGTTTGTAACGCCGCGAAATATTGGTCCTAGACCCACCTTTAAGTATACCGATCGTCATATCTCGACTAGCTGAGTCGATCTAGACATGTGTGTCCGTCCGTCTGTTCATTATAATTTGTAAACACGATACAGGCCACAGTTGTGGACCAATCTTCACGAAATTTTGCATGTAGGATGGGTTCTGGCCAATGAAGACCCCTATTGTTTTTGGAAAAGATCGGTTATTATTTAGGGGATGAAATGGACCAAAGACTTTATTTTTGTCGGTTTTTCTGGTCGCTCCAGAGGCCGCAATTATGTCCCAAACACCGCGAATTTTTGCACGGAGAAAGGGATCGGTCCAAAGAATAAGTATGGCTGTTTTGATAAAGATCGGTCAATATTTAGCGGGTCAAATGGACCCAGACTTTTGTGTGAAAAATTACAAAATTTGTATTCTATGGGGTATATATTTGCACCTGAAGGTCCTAGACCCGAGAAGTTGATAGTATGTTCAAGAGGAGTGGTTGACCTTTAAATTGATACCAATTATATTGTCGTATGTACTCGGATGCGGAACTTACACATAAATATTTACAAATGCTTACGTATTCATATATTATTTAGCCACATTACCACACTAGAGGGCGGAAATATAGCGCTGATCACTTTGAAATTTTCCATGAGGTTTAAGTTATGGTCACTGACAACGCCTATAATTTTCGGTGATGGTCAGATAATAATTTTGGGATGAAGTGGACCGAAAACTTATTTTTTTGTGCTTTTTCGAGTCGATTCATAGGCCAAAATTGAAAGCCGAACATCACAACACAACCCACGTTGAAGGGAATCTGGACAAGTGATTAGAAGGGCTGTACTGAATATTTGTAATATTTGTTGACCTCTAGTCGGTCAAGAGGGTTCAAATATCGCGAAATATTGCCCAAGCTCAGAATATAGAACCACAGAAAGTTATAGTTTCGTGGAAGTTGTGTAGGGTATCATATGGTCGGCCCCGTCAGACTATACTGCTCCGCTCACTGGTTTTAAATAAGTTTTAAAGGACTATCACTAAGCCTGGATTTTTATACCCTTCACCACACTGTGGTACAGGGTATTATGTCTTTGTGCATATGTTTGTAACAGGCAAAAGAAAACGAGAACAGGCAAAAGAAACGTAATCGATGGTTCGATTTACGCATGTCCGTTTGTTTATGATCCGATTTGGATGAAATTGGGCATAGGTCACTTATTTGGCCCAAGGACAAACCCTATTGAAAAATCGGTTCAGATTTAGATATAGCTCCCATATATATTTTCGTCCGATTTAATGTAATTGGTGCACCGAAGTTCCTATATATCTCTCGATTTGCACGAAATTTGGCACAGCGTAATGAATTAGGTCTAGAATGATTGTGTGTGAAGTTTCGTGAAAATCGGTTCAGATTGAGATATAGCTCCCATATATATTTTCTTCCGATTTTATGTAAATGGTCCACCAAAGTCCCTATATATCTTTCGATTTGCACGAAATTTTGCATGGCGTAATGAATTAGGTCTAGAATGATGTATGTTAAGATTCCTGAAAATCGGTTCAGATTTATATATAGCTCCCATATATATTTTCGTCCGATTTAATGTAAATGGTGCACCAAAATCCCTATATATCTCTCGATTTGCACGAAATTTGGCACAGCGTAATGAATTAGGTCTAGAATGATGTGTGTTAGGTTTCCTGAAAATCGGTTTAGATTTAGATATAGCTCCCATATATATTTTCGTCCGATTTAATGTAAATGGTCCACCAAACTCCCTATATATCTCTCGATTTTCACGAAATTTGGCACAGCGTAATGAATTAGATCTAGAATGATGTGTGTTAGGTTTCGTGAAAATCGGTTCAGATTTAGAATTAGCTCCCATATATATTTTCGTCCGATTTAAGGTAAATGGTGTATCAAAGTCCCTTAATATCTTTCGGTTTGCACGAAATTTGGCACAGCGTAATGTGTTAAGTTTAGAGAAAATCGGTTCAGATTTAGATATAGCTTCTATATCTGACCAAATGAAAAATTTAGTATCGGTTGCAGAATGGCATGTTTATGGATCCAGTTTCATTTTGCTGGTTCTTTAAAAATGCGACGTCTGTTAGGATTCATCTGTTGAATATACCCAAAGTTGTGAAGGGTATCATATAATCGGCCCCGTCCGACTTTACTACTTTCCTTACTGGTTTAAAATATTTTTCATCGAAAAATTTCCTTTGCAGCATCAGTGTAGAAATATAATATACCACCTGGTCCCATTGTCATCCTTTAGCTGGCTGGCTGGTATACTTGCCCAGTTAAACGGTTACGTATACGCCACTTGGTGCATACCGCAGTATGCCAGCTGTAAATGTTTCTGTGTGTGTGTGCGAGTCAAGTCTAGCAACAAAGTTTTCATTTTCATTCAACGAATAAAATGACATAAATGCGAATTTTACTTCGCCGCTCGTTTCATGATTTCATGAATGAAAATTCCATTTTCAACATTTTTGTTGGTCTAAAGGAATTTCAGCTGAGCAGAGAGTGGTTGAGTGGTTCAGGTACACATGCACATGTCTAGTGGTTCGCTTGTAGGTCCATAACCCCTGCTCTTGACATGCAACGAACTAACTGACAAGGCTAACCGATGCCGATTTTATGAATGAAAATTGTTCTACTTCGGCCTTGAGTAATATTCGTTGGATTCTCATTTCTCAGAAAAGCGACTAGAGAATATTCGACATTTACGTAAATAGGGGTAAAATTCGAATTTCGAAACTATGCGAAAACGGGTACGGCGCATGCTTCCTCCAACAATCCCTTAGAGATTTTTATGAATGAATTTTGTGGGACACCTTTCTCTTCCCCAACACTTAACTGTTCGTATCCATCAGTAAATTTTTGCAACCACCCCTAATACCGCAACCATTACCTCTATATGAAAAATCTAGCCTGCATCATGGCTGGGCTTCGTATCAAGGTCATTGTAAAAACGATATTTGTTGTATGATGATTTTTATTCTCCTACCCCTATGTGTGAGTGTGTACTCAATGTCTGTGTACTTGGTGTCTGCTGGCTGATGTATCCGTAATTCTTATGAATGGGTTTTGTTTGGGGCTGCAGCCGGGTAGTATATGTCCGCATGCCTATACACAATGTCGAATGTGGCCGACTGGGCTGTGTGATGGCATTTTCTACTTTTTTCCATTCTCACAAAAATCAATTTTTTTCCTGAATTTGTGAAACTTCTCGGGTAAACGTCTGTTTTAGGTGGAAATCAATTTTCATGGAAAATTGTTGCAACAATATAGGGTGGGTACATTCATAAATGGGGTATTTTATGGAAGATTTGGAATTTAATTCAAATTTTCTTGTGATTTCCAATATCCGAATATATTCGACCTACCGAATATAAGCCCAACTTTAATTCTTCCATTAATTGAAGCAACACCTATTCATTGTAAAATGTGTTGCATATTTTGAGGCGCCATATTGTTTTAGCTTCTTTTTTCGTCGAGTGGTTTGGTGTGCTGTTTTTACACCCTTTCCAATTACAGTTGAGGTTGTTTTTTTTCGTTCTTGAATGGAAATACTTTTTAAAGTTTGCAAGTTTTTTTTCCTAGCTGTCTGCAAATATTAGTTTTAGTTGGTCGTCGTATATACAAATATGAGTGTGGGCATGGAAATATAGTTGATTTTTAATTGACTTGAAATTGGTTTTTAATACACATAACGACCTTCGATGCGAACATGTGATGTTTATTTAGGAAGTGGGTTTAATAGCTATTTAAACGGCATTTAAAGTTTGTTCTTTGAATAAATATTCTGATATTAAGCGAATATGGAGTAAAATTGAAAGTTAAAAATAAGTTAAAATTCGAAATACCTAACATCGATAGAAAACTACAGACACAGAAGTTTGAAAATGGAACTAGGACCTTTATATGGGGGCTATGTGGAATCATGGACATATATTGAAAATGCTGTATACGAATAAATGGTGTAAATGAAAAATCGTAATTCTAAAATATTGTCAATTCGATAGGAAATTCCATTTTGGAATACCTATAACGGGAGAGGGCATTTTAAATAAGGGCTATGCTTAAAAGAGGAAAGCCTCTATTTTGGAGGCCCCCTACAATTTGGAGCCGATTTACAAATGTCGTTCGTGCGTCTGTTTGACCGGCCACGATAACTCACGAACGGAGTAACCGGTTTCATCCAAACTTTGTACATCGTAATTTTTCTTCCAATCCTAGTTCAAGTTCGAAGATGGGGAATATCGGTCCACTACTGGTACATCACCCATAAAATGGTCAAAATTGTGCTGAAAGTTAATTTTATAATGTCATGCGAACAGTCCATGCGGTTTGAACCAAACTTTGCAAACCCCATTATTTTCACCAAGCCTAGATCAAGTCCGAAAGTGGTCTACACGTTATGGTACCTCCACCACAATGCGTCAAAAATTTTTATATTAATAAATCCAATTTTAGGCTAGTGGAATAATATCCGATTTGATCCAAACTGTGTACATCGTAACATTTTTCCCTAACTCATATTAAGTTCGAAAATGGGGAAAATCCGGCCTCTTCTTCTGGTATATCTCCCATAAAATGGTCAATATTGTGCTAAAAATTAATTTTATGATATCTTGCGAACTTTGGAGTAGGTCTTTGTTGGCATCGATATAGACGATCTGTTGACGTCCGATGGAAGGGCGTCTTGGATAGCACCTGAAGTTATGACGGATTTGACGCGAAGGTGGATCAGCCATAACTGGGGTATGGTTAGAATTATACTGCAGATAACATACCAGCAGGAACTGTCTAGTTAACAACACATAGTACACGCACACAGATACGAAAACGCTTTGCGGTAATCCCATTTGATCTCGCAATATTTGGTTTTTAGGCCTCGGAACTCAACGAAGGCTTCCCGTCGGTAGCCAACGCTTGACATCACTCGGAAGGGTGGAATTTGTGATGTCGGATAGCGGCCCGGAATGATTGATGGTATCGAACGCCTTGTACAGATTCAATGCTCCCCTCGGGGGGTCGTCGCTGATTAAGGCTATTCGAACTATTGGAAATCACGTTTATGCTACTGCGAAGGCGAAAGAAAAGAAATCTGGCACTAGGATTCCAATTAGTAGTAGATTTATATGGTTTTGGAATTGGAATAATCCGGGCAACTTTCTAAATATCAGGAATTACCAACTTTGAAATCGATAATACGAGGTCAGATAGCCCAGCCGTATTGCACCAAGCTTCTTTAACGTGAACTTGAAAATGCCGCACCGATCAAGGGCTCCATATGGCTTGGATTTGTTGATAATTGCTTCTACCTCGTTGGATGTAAATGATAGGGAATGCAACCTCTCCTCAATGAAATGGCAGCCGGAACTCCACATTTTTGGCATCAGAATGTTGGATAGCTGTTCGGAATTTATATTATAGTGGTTAAGGTGTTCAAACCATTTAGAACTTCTATGCTCAAGGACCAAAGCATCTATTTAAGCGCTTATCTTCGAGATTCTGTCGTCAATGGGACTTTCGTCACGAAGTTGGTCGCATTGCTGTGGCAATCTGGAGGTCCTGGATGTATAATTTGGTTTCATTAGAGGAATTTGCCCCGCAGAAATTAATAATTTTGTCACTTTAGAATAATTTCACGGAATATTTTCTCACACTTTCTGGAACATACGTATCATATGACTTAGGAAGTCCTCAATGTATTTTGTGAAGGTGTGTAGGTTGACTTTATTATAATTTATAAATCGGGCTGCATGAAATCCATGGGTTTTTCTACAGTGACCAGAATGGGAATATGGTCTGAATTTAAAACGACTTTACTCTGCCAGGAAGTATAAGGAAGGAGCGATGGACTGACTATAATAATGTCCGGAGAGCTCGAACACCTAGCAGTGACTCTGTTAGAGGATTCCTCATTGATAGAAGCGAAATCGGATTCATCTATCTGATTTGCAATAATAATAATACCGTGATTATAGTCTGGAATTTGTGAAACCCACATCTCATGATGAGCGTTGAAATCGCCAAGAACAATTTTAATATCTCCCTGCAGTAGATGCTTGGATGATAACTAGTTCCAATACTGTTTACGGGAGGAATAGCCGCAGTATTCAGTATGAATAGTCATCTCACATTCTGACGCCATAACCTTCTTAGCCGATTACTTCAGAGTGAAACGATTATCTAACGAATATATTTTACGTATGGTAAAGCATAATCATTTCATTTGAAATTTACGTGTGCATTTTTACATCACCTTCAATTAAATTTAGGTCTTTCCGGAACGAACGATCGGTTCTAGATCCGTTTTTCGATAGTCTAGTTCCATTTGCTCCAGTCGTTAATTTTGTACTTCACTTGGTTCCTTTTGATCCAATCGTTTATTTGGATCTTCTCGTTCATTGAACGTATTAACCGACGTGTATCAATGAACGATTGAACTAAAAGAGCTATGGAACTAAATGATTATCCTGGTTCATTTTGCGGACCTACGAAAGTGTCAGCGAACTTGGTCTGTAATTGCCAGGAATATCCTTTTATCTATTTTTCTTAATGGTAATCATTATCTCAATCCTAAACACTAATAGTGATTACCACACTAAAATTTACGATTCAAGCTCCAATCCATACTATACTACTATTATAGTACAAATTTCCAAAACCATATTCCCATTCATTCCGAAAATCAACTTCTTATTTTTACCCAGCTAAAATCCTATTTTTTTCCTCAAAACTCCACGCCACATTAGCTATTCTCATACCAAATTTCAAGATTACCTCACAATTCATTCACTGAATTAAAGGGAACCATTTGTCATATCTAGCCTACAAATTCCAGAGTTCTAGGACTACGCGTTCGCAAGACTCTACCATCACCTCATTTATTTTATTATTTGTTCCTATAAATATATTTTCCTTATATTCCCTTACATTATGTTGGAAACGCCCATATGTACATGTCTTTTAGCACATCCTAAAAGTATGCTGTATATTTTAAGACCTGTCATTATGTTCAAGGCTTAGTGGCCACTCTAAGTTGTTTTATGCATATTTATTTTTTCCTTACAATGACTTCAGGATTTCTTCTCTTCCTGTGGTCTTTTGAACAACAAGTGGTGTTGAATGTCGTTTATTTTGTACGTGTTGGTCTTTGCTTGCTTTTCATCCTTGCCCTATTGCTTCTATTTCACGTTTCGAAATATCCTCCATTTCCATGTCATGCCGTATAGTTTTACCACAATTTGAGCTGGATATGTGAGTTATCCCCCAGATATTTGGGTTGTAAAGTGACTGCAACAGATTTGCGATTTTACTAATGCGTCGTTGTAACGATTTATTTTTAGAACAAAGAAGACGGAATAGAGAACGTCGCAATTTTACGCGGAATTAAATTACTGTTGGGAAGGGTGGCCGACTGCGAGTGACTTAATGTTTGATATACGTAGGAAAAAATCACTAGACCAGAATAATAGAACAATAACAGTTTATTCAAATTAAATTATTTATTTTCAAGGGCATTTTGCAAAAATTTTGCTTGATATGAATCGGAACATCAAATGCTGAGGGTTTGGACGGGAAAGGTTTTGCCTGCTGGTTCTTGCTGAAATATTCTTTAAAACCCCACGCCTCTGGGTCTTGCTGAAATATTCTTTAAAACCGCACGCCTCTGGGTCTTGCTGAAATATTCTTTAAAAACCGACGCCTCTGGGTCTTGCTGAAATATTCTTTAAAAACCGACGCCTCTGGGTCTTGCTGAAATATTCTTTAAAAACCCAAGCCACTGGGTCTTTCTGAAATATTCTTTAAAAATCCACGCCTCTGGGTCTTGCTGAAATATTCTTTAAAAATCCACGCCTCTGGGTCTTGCTGAAATATTCTTTAAAAACCCACGCCTCTGCGTCTTGCTGAAATATTCTTTAAAAACCCACGACTCTTGGTCTTGCTAAAATATTCTTTAAAAATCCACGCCTCTGGGTCTTGCTGAAGTATTCTTTAAAAATCCGCGCCTCTGGGTCTTGCTGAAATATTCTTTAAAAATCCACGCCTCTGGTTCTGCTGTTGGTTGTTGAAATATTCTTTAAAAATCCATGCCTCTGGCTCTGTTGGTTCTGGCTGAAATTTATCCTTCATTGTCTTTAAACATAAATATGTCTGTGTTTGTGTAAACATCTGCCAACCTGCAGAGGTGTTGATTTATTTTGCGGTTTTTTACCTTACATGTACAAACATATTTACAAACACATACATGTGCGTATGTATGTGCTATGTAATTGATATTGAAATGTTTCATTCAAATATTTGATTTAGTTAATGGAATAATTGTAACTGAATTGAATTGTCGGGTTCCGTTACACCATCCCTGCCTCCTGTGGTAAACCAAGGAAGGTGTAACACACAATGTATTATAACCATCAATCAAATGGACTTTTTTGTATTTTGGGAACAGAATCCATCTCTCAACCGGCTTGGGTGCTCAGAATTCATTCATTGTCTGTGGTGGGGAGGGAAACCCCCGGCAGCTGTAAAGTTTACGTTAAAAATAGCCTTGAGTTAATGGCTTCGTTAGTTATGAATGAATTGTGCACAATGTGAAAAGAGAATAATGAATATACACATACATATTTAATTGTTACATTGTAGATATGTACATCTCGTTGTACTTACATATAAAGTACGTTTGAAAAGCTTCAAGCTTTCGGGAGTGGAAAATTCAGATGAAGATGGGAGAAGAGAAATTTACAGTGGTTAAAAATGCGTTGGCTTCGAATTCAGACAAAAGGTCCAATAGGCGTGGATTTTTAAAGAATATTTCAACAACCAACAGCGGAACCAGAGGCGTGGATTTTTAAAGAATATTTCAGCAGCCAACAGCGGAACAGAAGGGGTGGATTTTTAAAGAATATTTCAGCAGCCAACAGCGGAACCAGAGGCTTGGATTTTAAAGAATATTTTAACAACCAACAGCGGAACCAGAGGCTTGGATTTTTAAAGAATATTTCAACAACCAACAGCGGAACCAGAGACTTGGATTTTTAAAGAATATTTCAACAACCAACAGCGGAACCAGAGGCGTGGATTTTTAAAGAATATTTCAACAACCAACAGCGGAACAGAACGGGTGTATTTTTAAAGAATATTTCAACAGCGGAACCTGAGGCGTGGATTTTTAAAGAATATTTCAACAAACAACAGCGGAACAGACGGGGTGGATTTTTAAAGAATATTTTCACAGCCAACAGAATATTTCAACAACCAACAGGGGAACCAGAGGCGTGGATTTGTAAAGAATATTTCAACAACCAACAGCAGACCCAGAGACGTGGATTTTTTAAAGAATATTTCAACAACCAACAGCAGACCCAGAGGCATGGATTTTTAAAGAATATTTCAACAACCAACAGCAGACCCAGAGGCATGGATTTTTAAAGAATATTTCAACAACCAACAGCAGACCCAGAGGCATGGATTTTTAAAGAATATTTCAACAACCAACAGCGGAACCAGAGGCGTGGATTTTTAAAGAATACTTCAAGAAGGACCAGCATCAATTCTTTTCTAATAAACATTGACTTTTGTCACTGTGCCTGCAAGTTCTAGAATCTCCCTTCCATTTCTCCATGCCAGTAAGCTTTCATTGTTCCATGAGTGTAAAATGTAGCGCAAAGCTTTTCCGTTTCCCTTCAACTTTCACTGTGAACTCTGAATAAATGTGACAAAACCTTGCTCTTGACGTTGTCCTCCCAAAAGTTTATTGATTGAGCTGCAATGCCGGTGTGACGACATAACCAAACACACTCGTACACACAGATGCATACCTATACACAAACAAGCATTTATCTCCAAAAGGTAAAACAAAATAATTTATCTCTCCCGGTATACCGGCCGGCACATGCGCCTTGACCATGAACGCAGGTCGGGAAATTTTGTACAAGGCTATGATGAGACACATATACATACATACATACATATAAACAATGTAGTTGGAATATAAATGCAAAAGGGGCCCGATATAAAACCCAGTGACAATTACTAGCGTCATTGACACCAGCAAAAAAAGATAAACGTCAAATATATTATTATCTCTGTTTAGGCCTGTTACACCGTACCAGATGTTGATGTAGGTAACATGGTAGAAATAAGTTATTGTGCGGGATATGTGTTTTGTAAGAGATAATGATTATTTCCACACCATTGTTATATTAAAGAACTTCCGTTGGCATCGATGAGGGGAGAGGGGAAACGTAGTACACTGAGATGGAGAGTTATTTTTCTTTAAGAACAAAATTTCATATCTGGGCGATGAAAGACGACATCAGGAAGTCTTCTTTTTTAAGACATCGGGACATTCAAGCCTTACTTGGACAAATACTACACCGAATGATTTTGGAAAGGATTGGATTTTGTTATAGGTTGGTAAGGGGGTTAATGTTTTGCGAAGAATGCCTTTTAACCTACTGGGCAGCCTAAATTGAAGTCCGCTATTATGATGGCTATACGTAAACAGGCGACACTATTGGGAGGAATGTTCCAGAATATATATTCCCAGATACTCGTAGAGAGATTCCCAGCCAATTCAATTTAAACTATAACCCGTTCGGTTAACAAATATGTCCAAAATTCCCAAATTACCGCCACTCATACATGGGGAATATGCATTGACGTGGACCAATATAGTTCACCTTCGATTTGCTGCAAACAAAAGACACCTATATGCAAAATTTCTGCATCCTATCTCAATTCCTTTGAAAGACATCGCAATTGCAGTAGACTGACGGACGGACCTAAGGACATGGCTAGATAGTACAGGTTCGGTAATGAATAATGACTGAGTGACAAAATTAATATAACGTTCATACTATTTTGGAGAGTTTGTCTATACTATTAATTCCAGAGGTGCTAATATATATTTATTTCTGGGAGGATCTATATTGAACCCGAAATGCAGATGACAGTCATGTTGGTCGTAAAATAAGGCTGGGGTCTTTAAAATACTTTGTACCAATGAGCTCTAATTTTCTACGGATTATATTCCGAGCTTGGAATAATAAATGTTTCTTGGAATAATAAATTACTTCAAAATATTCAAATTTTGTTATACAAAAGAAACGTTTGCTTCATTTGACCATGACCGACAGCCATTCAAATTAGTTGGACGGATCGCCTTTCTCATGGAAAATTTGTGTGTGAGACAAAAATTAAATTTTAGGGTCATTTCATCACCGAAATTTCAACTGATCATCATCGAATGTTATAGGCGACGTCCTTGACCATAACCGGAACCTTATTACAAAATTGTCCAGCAATCGGCGTTTCTCTAGTGTGATAATGGTAATACTAAACAATTTCAGAATACGTTGTCATCTGTAAGTATTCTCCATTTTAATTTTTCAAGATTTTCAATGGGCTGGTAAATCAATACCAATGCTTGTTAAGGATTGTATCTTTGCAAATATATATTTTTGAAGATTTAAAAGATAAGAAAAATAATTTACAAAAAATGTTTGTTGTTGTTTTTTGTAATTAAAGAAAAGTCCATATTTTTTATGGCGGGCATGATAACTCCTCACTGCAACATCGGAATCCAAAAATTCCAACGGTATTAGAAAGAGTACATGTCTGGCTCTCGTATGAACTAGGATTATTGACATCGCTCTAAAATTAACAAAATGGCGGACTTTTGAAAAAATATTTTGGAAAAAACCAGTAAGGAAAGTAGTAAAGTCGGACGGGGCCGACTATATGATACCCTTCACCACATTGAATATATTCGACAGATGAATCCTAACAGACGTCGCATTTTTAAAGGACCAGTAAAATGAAATTGGAACCATAAACAGGTCATTCTGCAACCGATACTAAATTGTTCATTTGGTCAGATCTTCAGGATTTAGGAAACTTAACACACATCATTCAAGACCTAATTTGTTACGCAGTGCCAAATTTCGTGCTTAAATCGACTCAAAAAGTGATTCTATGCATATTCTCAAACGGAACCATGTGTCTGTCTCGTTTCCTTTTGCCTCTTACAAACATATGCACAAAGACATAATACCCTGTACCAGAGAAAAGAATTTGGTTCAAGAACCTCAAAACCTGGGGGCTACCAGAAAAAATTTACCAATATTTATAATTTATAGTGAAGAGATGTACTACCTAATAAGAACTCGACGTACTAAATTACAGTCAATATGGTCGAAAAATTCGATCAGAACCCCCAAAATACCAAAAATTTGGGGGTACCGTTATATGGGGACTACCAGAAATACTGGACCTATATTTATAATTTTTAGTGGAGTAATTTGGTACCCAATAAGAACCCAATGTACAACATTTCAAAGAATTCTGTTATAAAACGAGCCCAAGAACCCGAAAATACCGAAAATTGGGGGTACCCTTATATGGGGGCTTTCCGAAAAAATGGACCTTTATTTATAATGTTTGGTAGGGAGATTTGCTACCCAAGAAGAACACAAAGTACCAAATTTCAGCGAATTCGGTCGAAAAATGCGATCAAAACCCCCAAAATACCGAAAATTGGGGGTAATCTTATATGGGGCTATCCGAAAAAATTTACCTTTATTTATAATTTTTGGTAGGGAGATTTGCTACCCAATAAGAACTCAAAGTACCAAATTTCAGCGAATTCAGTTAAAAAACGCGCTCAAGAACCCCAAAATACCGAAAATTTGGGTGTACCCTTATATGGGGGCTATCCGGAAAAATTGACCTTTATTTATAATTTTTGGTAGGGAGATTTGTTACCCAATAAGAACAGAAAGTAAATTTCAGCGAATTCGGTCGAAAAATGCGATAAAAACCCCCAAAATACCGAAAATTGGGGGTAATCTTATATGGGGGCTATCCGAAAAAATTGACCTTTATTTATAATTTTTGGTAGAGAGATTTGCTACCCAATAAGAACTCAAAGTACCAAATTTTAGCGAATTCAGTTAAAAAACGCGCTCAAGAACCTCAAAATTTCGAAAAATTGGGGGTACCCTTATATGGAAGCTATGCCTAAACGTGGACCGATTTTCTCCAATTTCAATAGGGTTCGTCCTTGGGCCAATTAAGTGACCTGTGCCAAATTTCATCCAAATCGGATCATAAATGCGACCTGTACTTTGTTAACAAAAATACATGGACAGACGGACGGACAGACGGACATGCATAAATCGACTCAGAAAGTGATTCTATGCATATTCTCAAAAGGAACCATGGGTCTATCTCGATTATTTTTGCCTGTTACAAACATATGCAAAAGACATAATACCCTGTACCACAGTGTGGTGAAGGGTATAAAAATAAGATCTTCATCAATTGGCTTTATCCTAGTTCATACGATAGCAGTACACTCACAGAGAAACGTGTAAAAATTTGGAATCGATTGGGTTACTAGTTTTTGAGTTATCGTGCCCGCCATTCGCAAAAGAGAAAAACGCGTTTAAAGTTTGAGAAGCCCTTTAGCCGTCATTTGATGCTGACACAATAAATCGGCTATATCTTCAAGAGTTCTTGCGATTTTCACTTGAAATTTTGTAGGGACATTCATGAATTAGTGTAGTTTCGAATTAAATAAAAAAAATTGACCCGTAAATGAAGGGGTCAAAATTGTTCGCTATATCAGACTTCATGTTGTGTACAAAATTCAGATCAATATCTCTTACACACTCTGATTGAGAAGCTGTAGAAGTACCTCTGTTCCTTGTAAGGTGTGAGTAGATTGAAAACTCATTTTCTGCAAATTCGTTTTTTTTTTGTTTATGCCGGTCTTGCAGCGAATGAGCGATATGTCATCAATAATGAGACCTGACACCATGATCAGATAATAATCTGCATAAATTCTCTAAGCCGTCCGGTGTTTTTGTGATTTCAGAATGGGACTGGTTTAACAGTTCCAGAGAAATCATATTGGAAAACTGCATATGATAGATGTAAGGAGTAGTGCCTCAAACCGCCTGTGAAGTACTCTACTCCGGGTTGATTCAGTTGATAAATTTCCGTCCGGGTTCAACGCACTGGATGACTTAGCGTTTTTTATAAAATATATATGTGTGAGCTACATCTATATCTGGTCGAATTTTAATCAATCGTTCTTATTTTTGGGTTACGGCAGAAGGTCAATAACTGTTTCAAGATTCCGCCTAAGACTAAAATAGTTACAACTAGAATATAGAATATATAAAAAATATACGTACATCAAATTGAATTTACTCTGATTCAACATACATGTAAGTATATACATATAACTTTATTTTAAATATACATATGTCTGTAAAACTGTTACTTTCAGAATCACAAATGCCTGTCGCTATTTTATTAAGAAAATCACCACTGTTTGTGTGTTTGAAATTTCACATACCACAGGCTATTTACATAAATATATGAATACTTCCGTATTGTATGTACATAACGTACATAGATATTACCCCAAGAATTGTGTATTTATATTTATATTTCCCTGGGAACTAAAGAACCCACTTGGACATGGAACTAAGATTATTGAATTATTTATTTTACTAAATTATTTGCAGAAATAATCGTTAGTAGACTGAGTAAAGCAAGTATCTTGAAGAGTTTAATGTGAGTACCTGCCAAAAGGCCTACCTCACAGTGGCTGAGCCACAGGCGGAAAAACGCCCACCAGCACCGAAGTACTGTACAAATTGGAGAGAATGCAGAAGGCACACACCTGGGGAAAGACTATGTCAGTGTTGTACAGCATCGACAACATTCGGTTGCACCGATGGTATGATTTTTGTCTCTTTAAAAAGATGGTCCACTCGTGAATCACCACGAAGAAGTCCAACAGGTGGATCATAACAATGACGTTCCCCTATTTTAATTCTCAGGGCGGTATTCTGGCTGGTGTGAATGTTCTTCGACTGTGTATCACGTACATTAGTAAACTTACCTCTAATTTCTTTCTAAATTACTTTTTAAAAGTGTCAATAAAGTGTCGGCAACCCAAGAGCTGGCGGTCAGCAAATTGAGGACCATGGTCCTAATTCTCATCTTATCGCAAATACCAGCGTCCTGACAACTTGAATGAATGACAAACCATACATCCAGCATCTTGGGGTAATTGATGGTTGGAATCTATTCTCCATCGACCATTATGTTTAGCTTCATTTCAAAAGTCCAAGTTTCGAACTGAGTGATTGTAGATTTGGTGGCGGATATTTTCAAATTCCTCAAATATTGATCGTCAATAATTATACCCTACCCCATATTCCTGCAATGTGAGGTTTATGGCGTCCAGTAGATGTTTAATATCAGAAAGTTAGAGGTTGAACAGTTTCGGAGAAATCATTTTATTATTTAGCATCTAAAAAATGAACGATAACAAAATAAGAATGTGGGAATAAGGGTTATATATCAAATGAATGAACAAGATCAAACGAAGAAATGAGATCTAGTAGAGGAACAGGACCAGAAAAAGGAACTAAAGAACTGAACCTAGTTCCGATCGTTCCTTTATTGCAATGGTTCCTATGAACTAGTTCGTTGCGTAACGTCCTAACTCTACTGAACTTCGACTTTTGCTTTCTGAATTCTAAATATGACTGGCATTCATAAAAAAACTTCATTATCCAACGTGTTTAACATGCCGGAGTTTGGCATGCATTCGATAGGTTAAGAGCAACTGTCATACAGCTTGTTCTGGTTCAGAGGAAATTACTTGCAATGCTGTAGTAGTAATGTCTATGTTCGGATACTAAAAAATAGACATTCGGATACTCTAAATGCCTCAAGTATTTTTGCGATTGGCGACAGAAGTTAAATCGATCTGTTCAATTCACTTCTGCTGGATCCTTGCTTCAGCTAGCGTAATCACGCTGACTATTCTCCAGGCTTCAGGAACTATGTGGATGGCTAACGACAAATAGAGGGCTGATGTTATGAACTCTACTTCGGATGTATCCAGTTGCTCAAGCATTACCACAGGAATTTAGTCCCTTCAAACGTTTTGGACCTTGATGACATCTGCAACATATTCCTTCGCAAATTATTGTATACCTCCAGTTCGTAGGAAGAACGTTCATGGCCAATGGCGTCGCTTCAGCTGGGAAATTTAATCTCTCGGCTATTCATCCAACAGACATTTTGCAAAAATTCCTCTGTGATACCAGAGGGAATGGGCCGCTCACTGAGTCAGTGATTGGAAAATGTTCTGAATCCTTGCCAATCAGCTTGTCCATGGTTCTGAAAACTACAGCGTCTACAGGTTACGTCAGGCCTAGTGCCACTATGGTGATGTCTGGAGGTTGTGGCAATCTGTTGCTGTACAGCTTTGGTCATTACCTAGGACGGAAAGCCATAAGCCATAATGGACGTTGAAATACCCTAATACCTGGTGGTTATTACATTGTAAAAATTAAAACAAACATTCATTTTTGTCACATTATTATTATTTTTGCTTCAACGATTTAAATAAAAACCAGTAAGGAAAGTAGTTAAGTCGGACGGGGCCGACTATATGATACCCTTCACCACTATGGGTATATTAAACAGGACTATTAACATGAAATTGGATGAAATAAAATATGTGATATTTATCTAAATGTGAATCTACCTAGATCTATTCATATAGTATGTAAATCGACTTCAAACAAATATAAATAGGTCATGCGTTGGGCTATGTCTGTACTTCTAGAAAACGCAACTACGTAATTCTATGCTCAATTTTGTACGTTGTGCAAAATTTGATGTCAATGTGACTAACATGAGGAGTATGATGCCCAATTTACTTGAAATCGGGCGAAAATATATATGGAAACACTATCCAAATATTAAGCAAATTCAAACAAACTTGTCACAGGTTGGGTTATACTAATTTCAGAACGTTTTGTTCCTATCAGCCTATTGGTTCCTTGGTGCGTCAATTACTTAAAATCAATCTATAATAAAAGGGAGCTATATCTAAATATGGACCGATTTTCACGAAACAAGGCAGACATCACTCTAGGCTCAATTAAGTACGTGCAAATCGAAGGATATATAGGGACTTTGGTGCACCATTTACATGAAATCGGACGAAACTATATATGGGAGCTATGTAGAAATCTGGACCGATTTTCTCGAAACTTGGCAGACATCACTCTAGGCTCAATTCAGTACGTTATGCCAAATTCCGTGCAAATCGAATGATATATAGAGGACTTTGGGGCACCATTTACATGAAATCTGACGAAACTATATATGGGAGCTATATCTAAATCTGGACCGATTTTTACGAAACTGGGCAGACATCATTCTAGACCTAAATGATTGGGCTGTACCACATTTCTTGCAAATCGAAAGTTATATAGGGACCGTTTACATTAAATCGGTTAAATATATATGTGAGCTATATCTAAATCTGAACCGATTTTTTCCAATTTCAATAGGGTTCGTCCTTGGGCCGAATAAGTGACCTATGCCAAATTTCATCCAATTCGGATCATAAATGCGACCTGTACTTTGTGTACAATTTAACATGGACAGACAGACGGACGGACGGATGGACGGACATGCATAAATCGACTTAGAAAGTGATTCTATGCATATTCTCAAAAGGAACCAGTGTCTATCTCGTTTCCTTTTGCCTGTTACAAACATATGCACAAAGACATAATACCCTGTACCACAGTGTGGTGAAGGGTATAAATATGCTGGTGGATATTACTGCACATGCGCGTTGTATACGTTATAGATGTCACATCTTTTAGTCGTAAATTTTTCTTTGATATAGGATTTGAATATGAAAATTTAAACGAATGAGCAGTGAAGGGAAAGTATTTGTGACTCTAATTTCGCATATCTGATTAGACCGTTTGAATTTTTGTTTCTGATAAATATGACTTAATATGTTTTATTCGATTCCATTCCACCTCAGGAAAATTATAATCTGGCCCTCCTTCCCTAAAGTTTTATTCCAACCGTATATCCAAAGTTTAAAATTTCCCCCAATTGTAGAGCTATGCTATATTCATTAGTCCAAGTTGGCACTCTGCTCAAGAAATAACTTTTATTGGTATTGCAAAAAATTCCATTAAGTTCACACTCTTTCTCCTTGTTGCTCTCTTTCTTTGTCCCCTGTATACCCTGACCTTTCTTTAACAGCAAAAAATGAGCTTAAGGCTCACTTAACATTATTTGTGTGTGTGTATATGTATATGTGTGTGCGTGTGTGTTTTACGACTTGTGCTCATTTCAACAGGACACTGTTGCAATAGCCGCTCATGACGTTGTTGTTGTTATTATTAGTATTACTGACATGAGGTTTAAATTTTTGTTGTTGACGTCACAGCAGCGTAAAAATATGTGTGTATGTTGTATGTACATCCTTTTTAAGAGGAGGGATTTTTTATGTATGTATGTTCAAGACTATGTGTGTAGCTTTAGGATTCCATTACTTTGTTTAGGGAATGTGGGGATTTACATTACACAGACATACTTTTTTCTTGCTGGAAAAAATTGTTGGTTTATAGAACTTTAATGAATCTGTTGAATGTCTATTTCTTTGGTAATAATTATGGGGAATTATATACATATTCCGAATTCCATAGGGTATTCATTATTTAGCTATGAAAAAATATATATTCCAACTATTTAAAAACTTATTGGAAACCATTTCCGATTACGATACAATCTAATGTTACGTATATTTGCAATTGAGTTATTTATAGACCTGAAGCAATAAAATGCTGCTGTTTCTGATAATAATAGAAATCCTAAGTACAGAATTATTCGCCATACGCTAAAGAGGATTATTAGCAGTAGTGCACATAACAATGGTGCAGAAATTTCACACCCTTTTTCCGCAAATAGCAAAGACAACGTCACAATTGGAACAGAATGATAAGAGATTTTTTATATATGATATTTTTTCCTATTTTCATTGATAAATGCGGTACACTCGGAAAAATAAAAGTTGATCAGCAATGTTATAGAAATAAACCATTTTTTGAACACTGTTGAATGTTGGTCTTCTTTAGTCCTTGAACATGATAACATGGTATCGAAGGTACCTATGAAAAGCCTTCGATAGGGCAATAGTTACCATAACTGTTCAGTTTCACGGTTTGCTCTGGTTCAGCCATCTACTAATATGTGTGGATATGGCGTGTAATACTGTCGTAGTACTGCGGAACTTACAGATTCCACAAATATTATTAAGGGACAGAACCAGAACAAACCGCATAACTAAACAGTTATGGTAACTGTTGGGGTATCGAAGGCCTTTCGGCCACATACCGATCTATTTCTTTATAAGAGGTCAAAAAGGTCTCTTTGACTTGAAGTCTACTTCCACATCTTGAAAAGGGTGTCAAAAGTTACACCTAATACATATATTGGAGTTTGAACAGTTCCGAAGAAATTCCCCAGTTTGAGAAACTCTTAGTTTCACACTACGGATCTTCGAATTTTCGTTTCAGAATGTCATTATACAGTCCTTCAAAC
This sequence comes from Musca vetustissima, assembly GCF_032173495.1. Taxonomy (NCBI): domain Eukaryota; kingdom Metazoa; phylum Arthropoda; class Insecta; order Diptera; family Muscidae; genus Musca; species Musca vetustissima. The sequence goes on along the minus strand of NW_026879763.1, from coordinate 98,621 downwards.
ACAGGCAAAGGTTGGCCTTCTTCGAACCACTATAAAGGTTCGGTTGAACGGCCTGTTCTAATTCAGTCCTCTAGTAATATTTTTGCATGTGTTGATTTTGGTCTCCAAGTGTCTTTGTATAGGTGCATCAAGAGTCTTTACTATTGGCTACAGAAGTTATGTTGGCCTGTACGATTCAGATCTGATATATCCTTGCCAGTATCGAGACCACCCCACTTACTCTTTAGGTTCCAGGAACTATATGGATTGAACGAAAAATTGAAGAGGCTGATGTTAATTATTTGACTCTGGGTTCATTCATTTGCTTAAGTATTACCATAGAAATTCCGTCCGGGCCCAACGGTTTAGATGGCTTAACGTTCTTGAAACAACAGCTTCCTTCGTAAATTACATTGGTACCTCTTCGGTTGGGAGGGCTCTGCGTAGGGGCCTCCTCTTCGACCTGTTGTTCTCTGCAGGTGGTTGGTCGTTGGTATTTGAACAACTTGTCTTAATTGACTGTATCGAAGACCTTGGATATATCAAGACCCACAATAAATTGTTACTTGCGTGGTCAGTTCAGCTTCAATCCCCTACTAATATCTGATTTTGGACTACAAGTAATCAATTTTTCATCGATTGGAGGACTAGTGCCTCAAGTGACTTTATCACTGGCAAAAGAAGTGAAATCTGATGGGATCCTTGCTGGGTTCAGTTGCGGGATCACCCAGCCTACCTCAGGGACAATGAGGCTTGATTTAGGTAATCGTCATCTTATGGAATCTATGTTGATATTGAGCTACTGAAAAACTGTTTCTATGGGAGGAGTTGTATCACAAGTGTTTTTGCTACGGACGATAGATGCCCTAGTGTTCTTCAGTGCTGTTGTTCCGGTCACAATGTTGCATTGCTTCATTTGGCTAGATAGTTATTCCTTTTATGCTCACATACTAGCCTGCTGACATCAAGAGTAAGTTCTCTCACTCTTGGATCTTCAAGGGTCGTACGATGATGATCATCACGCTCATTGATCAATACCGTCGCTTCTAATGCTAACATTGGTATTATGGTATTCGGTCAGCAGGTATATTTCGAGCTGCAGCGCAGTGACAAATTCACGGAAATTTCCCTCGGCTAATACCGTCGCTTCTGCTGGGATATTTGGACATTCTTCGGGCATTCGTGCAGTTACTACATAGGGATCGACAGCAGTAGTTGGAAAATCCTCCCAGTTACCGGAGAATCTGAGGACTCTTTGAAGCAGTAATTGCGGAATTATATGAAACCTTGTCAATCAGTTTTTCTGTGGTTCAGAAAAGTGCGACATTCATATTCTATGAAATCGGGTGGTCAGTTGAGTGCGAGAATATTATAGGGAGTTTGTTTGAATCAAGAGAAACGAAGGGTTACTAGGGTTACTCGATGGCGATGTCTGGATACCAGTGTTACAGAAAAGTAAATTTTGTCAATATGTCAGATACCCTTGGAACTCAAGAAAGACGTAGGCGTATCCAAATTAGTTTGAATTTACACATAAAAAAATTAATCTTAACAAAAAAGGGAAGAAAAGTCGCACAAAGCTAACAAAACAGGGAAGAAAAGTCGCACAAAGCAAATTCCGACCTTAGTCGCACAACGATAACCCTACTGAATGCCATTGATTTAATGGTATTAGTGTCACTAGAGTTCTTCTCCTTTTTTTGGCATTGTTCTGAGATCCCAGCAACCATTATTTTTCTTCAACTCATAAAATCCCCAAATTTCGTTGATATTGTTGTGGGGCCATCACAGATGAGCTGCAGGAACGATGCATTGTCGGGACCAGGTGTATCGTATTCCGACTGCGGTAATGCTTGAAACACACTGGGAGATCTGGTGGCGCTGCAAGCAATATATTGCATCACACCGAGGTAGATCTGTGTCGGATGCGGTTCTGACAACCACTACTGAACCACGGTCAGGAGTTCCTTTCTACGGACAAAAAGGGAGCTGGCATTATGGGATATAATGCCGCCTCCAGAACACAAATCATTAGCACGTACTTGAATTTGATGTCGTGGAAGCCTCTGGTGGCTGCCTTCTGTCGTGTCATAGAATCAGCGGTCCTGGCTTATTGCGTTGATCCTTCGTCTTTGTTGGAATATTCTTTATAAAATTCACGCTTCTAGGTCTGCTGGTCCTTATTGAAATATTATTTAGGAAATCCGCGCCTTTGGGTCCGCTGGTCCTGTTCAAACTATTCCTTCCTATTGTTGTGTTCGCCCTTAAGAAAACATCCACACCTACTTTTCTCACGATTCATGTGAAAATAGTAGTCTCTTGTAAAACTTCTCTCCGTGTTATCATTTCTTACGTCATATATGCTGCAATTTGATAACTTGTGATATATTATTACTATGTATTTGCTGTTGTTCTTGTTGTATTTTCTACATTTCTCGATAAGCTATTATGACGATTTTCCTTAACCACAATTTGATAAATGTACAACGGCAATCGTTGGCTTCATTAGCTCTGTTTTTTTTTGCGTCGAAGAAGAAGCAGCAGATATGACGAAGTCAATTCACAAACATTTTCCCATTGGGAATATCAATTTTATGTGGCAAAACGTCAGGACAATCAACTAGTAGTGATGTAAGTGTCTTAATTTCATTCTGGGAAAACCATAAAAGCTTTCGATATGAATGTGGTGTATACGTCACGGAGTACGGGCATTTGATTTATGATTGGTAATTGTGAAAGGTGGAAAATTTATGAAGGTGCGGATATTAAATATAAATATAAATAAATAATTTAAAAACGTTTTTAAGTTATGAATAAAAAACCATGCCTATTATACAGCCGCTTCTCCACTTCTATCGGTCGACCGGGCTCTTGTTGAAATATTGGTCTGCATGTCCTTGTTGAAATACTCTTAAAAATTCATTCCTTTTAAACTGAAGGTCCTTGTTGAAATTTTGTTAAAAATTCACGGCTTTAAATCTAAAGGTCCTATTTGAAATATTGTTAAAAAAATCTAAGCCTTTAAACCTGAGAGCCCTTTTTGAAATATTGTTAAAAAGCCAAGCCTTTAAACCTGAAAGTCCTTGTTGAAATATTATTAAAAAATCCACGCCTTTAAACCTGAAGGTCCTTGTTGAAATATGGTTAAAAAATCCACGCCTTTAAACCTGAAGGTCCTTGTTGAAATATTGTTTAAAAGTCCATGCTTTTAAAAATGCAGGTTCTTGTTGAAATATTGTTAAAAAGTCCACGCTTTTAAACCTGAAGGTCCTTGTTCAAATATTGTTAAAAAAATCCACGATTTTAAAACTGAAGGTCCTTGTTGAAATAATGTTGAAAAATCTACGCCTTTGGACCTGATGATCCTTGTTAAAATATTATTAAAAAATCTACGCCTTTGGGCATAAAGGTCCTTGTTGAAATATTCTTAAAAAGTCCACGCTTTTAAACCTGAAGGTCCTTGTTGAAATATTGTTAAAATATCCACCTAAAGATCCTTGTTAAATATTATAAAAAAAATTGTGCCATTGGATCTGATGATCCTTGGTGAAATATTGTTACAAAAATCCACGCCTTTGGACCTAAATATCTTTGTTGAAATCTTGTTAAAAATCCAAGCCTTTTGACCGAATCGGCAGTTTAACATTTATACCCTACACAACTATGTTGTCAGGGTATTATAGCTTTGTGCAGCTCCAAGAGTTTGTAACGCCGCGAAATTTTGGTCCTAGACCAACCTTAAGTATACCGATCGTCATATCTCGACTAGCTGAGTCGATCTAGACATGTGTGTCCGTCCGTCCGTCTGTCCATTATAATTTGTAAACAGGATACAGGCCACAGTTATGGCCCAATCTTCACGAAATTTTGCATATAGAATGGGTTCTTGCCAATGAAGACCCCTATTGTTTTTGGAAAAGATCGGTTAATATTTAGGGGATGAAATGGAGCAAAAACTTTATTTTTGTCTGATTTTCTGGTCGCTCCAGAGGCTGCAATTATGGCCCAAACACCGTGAGTTTTTGAATGGAGAAGGGGATCGGGCCAAAGAATAAGTATGTCTGTTTTGATAAAGATCGGTCAATATTTATCGGGTCAAATAGACCCTGACTTTTGTGTGAAAAATGACAAAATTGGTATTCTATAGCGTATATACTTGCCCCTGAAGGACCTAGATCCAAAAAGTTGATAGTATGTTCAAGAGGAGTGGTTGACCTTTAAATTGATACCAATTATATGGTTGTATGTACTCAGATGTGGGAGTTATACTTAAATATTTACAGGTGCTTACGTATTCCCACACTAGAGGGCGGAAATATAGCGCTGATCGCTTTGAAAATTTCCATAAGATTCCAGTTATGGTCAAGGACAACGCCTATAATTTTCGGTGATGATCAGATAATAATTTTGGGATGAAGTGGACCGAAAACTTAACTTTTTGTGTGTGTTTTTTTTGAGTCAACCTATAGGCACCAATTGAAGGTCCAACAGTTGTGTAGGGTATTATATGGTCGGCCCGTCCGACTATCTGCTCCGCTCACTGGTTTGAATTTAAATTAAGTACTTGAACTCCTACCAAAAATAGTCAATATCGTCTACGTTTTGATCTCATGTAACGATTCCCCTACTTTATGGTACTTTCTGCATTTTTATTAAAAAATATATTAAGAATAAACCCCCTTTTCCAAACCAGAAATAATACTTTAGTTTACTTTACAAACATAACCTACAACAGCCAAATCTAAACTAAATCTAAATCATTGAAATGATGCAATAGATTGGTTACACTTGGAATTTAAATAAAAATTATTATAATACACATTGGAATAGTAAACAATGATGGTGATAACCCTGGAGCATTTTGTGTGTACCAATCACTTTGCATGCTTATATGCAAAACCACCAATACAACAGGAATAAACATATTTATTTGTTATTTTTTTGTACAGTACCTTAAAGGCAAATTCTTCAAATAGAGAAATACACAAACAACAATAACAACGACAAATTACCCCAAGTTGCAAATAGTTGTAGTTTGGAAAACATCATAATAATAATCATAGCTGTTATTTCAATCGCATGCAAATTGCAGTGATTGGGCTGTTCATAACACTGGTTTTTGATGTTTGCCTAGCGTCATAATTCCAGATGGAGTTAAAATAAACGGTAGCGGTAGCCACAATGTATTGGAAAAATTAAACGCTCTATTTTAAATATGAGCTTTAAATAATTCTAATAATTAATGAAAAATATGAAATAATGGTAAAAAGTTCAGCAGGGAGGAAAGGAGAGACAGATAGGATTTTATGGTATGGGACAAATGGTAAAAAAAGAAGCTACTATGACAAGTTAGGTACAAATTTAGGAACATTTTTATTTTCGACAATACCTATAGTTGGTTATACTGTTCTTATACAACACTACACAAGAATTTTAACTCTAAGTCCTTTCGTAGTATAAATACCAGTAAGGAAGGGACAAAAGTTGGACTGTGTCGTCTATTTGATAACCAACAGCACTCGCTTTTAGCTACAAACTTTTAATGTTCCTTTAAATTCAAACCAAATTTCAAAGTATTTTGTTTAAACGTAACATTCGAAAGAACCCCTAGTGGGAATACATGAAACTAATCTGTACTTACAGTGTTGAGAACCCCTAGTGTCCACGGTATACATTAAAAATAAAAATTATTACCCGATGTCAGCATTGAGATCTCATACAGCCAGCAGCAGGTATAAAATGAGGTATTTTGGTGATAATAGAGGATGGAATCTTGGTCAGGAGTTTAATAGATAAGGAATGCATCAATCATTGTGATGGCAATGTATCTACGGCCACAAGACGCGCTGAACGAAGTGGAAATTGTGTCCGATTATCGTACAGTTGAGATGTGTCTGTGTACGGGTGGCATCCATGAAGAAGAACCAGAAGTTTTCTCTAACTACAATGGTATAAGTATTTGTCGATACCAATGACAAATCAAGGGAGCGTTGGTCTAACACGCCCTTCCCACAGACAGAAATGTTACAATAAGGGAAGTGGACGATTGTTTGAAAGAACTCAGCTTTGTTTTCGGAAGAACCACAAGAACCAAGCCAAACCACAAGAAGTTTTCATGGGGATCTACCGCCAAACAACATGAAGAAGCCAAGATCCCAAGATCCCTAAGGAGAAGCCAAGATCCAGATCGTCATTTCAGTTTGATAAAAAGGTATTTTATTAACATACATGAGAAAATGCATTTCACCGGTTATCTGGAATGAACCGAAGTCAACCTACCAGACATATGAGAAAGTAAAAGGAACTGCTGGACTTTCTTTCAGGCAGCCCATAAAAGACAATAAAGACGACAGCGGAGTAATAGTCGCAGACAATAGCATGAAATGAGGCACTAGTTGTACCAATACCAAAGCTACAGATCAATGTCTACTACTGCCCTTTGAGGAAATTATTTTATCAACCGGGTTATTGAGAAAAATAAATACTTAGAGATTGTCAATTTGGATTTCGAGTAAAACATTCGACAACCTATGATCCGCTCTTTTTTGAACATCTGTTCATAACGGAGATGGAAGTTTCCAAAACACAGGGTATTATGTCTTTGTGCATATGTTTGTAACTGGCAAAAGGAAACAAGATTGTTGGCAGTCGTAGGTGGTGTACAGTCTGCCTGCGGTTGTATGTGCATCGTGGGTGGTTCGTGGTGTCCACTTCATGTGCTTCACTCGTCCTGTGGATGTAGTGTAGGCTGTGCATGAGGGCAGTTTTGTTCATTGTTTGTGTTGTGATGTCCGATGCCGCGGTCCGTTGGGGCCCTTGGTGCAGTCCGTCAGGACAGCATGTTAATTGTTTGTGATTTGTGTATTTGTCATTGCTTGTGGCCAGGTTTTTCCTTGCCACTTGCGGTTATCGTCGTTGCTTATTGTTGTTTTGGGATACCAGCCCGGACGTGCGTTAAACTGGGAGAGGCTTCGGTCTCGAGCCTGAGCGGAGGTTTTCCGTACCGCGGGTGTCAGGTGCCCCTGGATCTGTCGATCCAGCCTGACAGTTGGTGTGGCCCCCTGGGGAGCTTCGCGGGGGTTGTGGTTTCGCCCCTCACCAAGGGGAAGAGTGTGCCTTCTGCATGCTCTCCAATTGGTACAGTACTTCGGTGCTGGTGCGCTGGTGGGCGCTTTTCCGCCTGTGGCTCAGCCACTGTGAGGTAGGCCTATTGGCAGGAACTCACATAAAACTCTTCAAGATACTTGCCCTTTGAGGAAATTATTTTATCAACCGGGTTATTGAGGAAAATAAATACTTAGAGATTGTCAATTTGGATTTCGAGTAAAACATTCGACAACCTATGATCCGGTCTTTTTTGAACACCTGTTACTATATGAGGGAGTTGCCAGATCGAAACAAAATTTAACATGTGTTCATAACAGAGATGGAAAAACACAGGGTATTATGTCTTTGTGCATATGTTTGTAACTGGCAAAAGGAAACAAGATTGACACATGGTTCCTTTTGAGAATATGCATAGAATCAATTTCTAAGTCGATTTATGCATCTGTCTGTCCATGTTAATTTGTAAACAAAGTACAGGACGCATTTATGATCCGTATTGGATGGATTTGGATTTGGCACAGTTCATATATTTGGCCAAAGTACGTACCCTGTTGAAATTGGGAAAAATCGGTTCAGATTTAGATATTGCTCCCATATATATTTTCGTCTGATTTAATGCAAGTCTGAAGTCCCTATATATCTTTCGATTTGTACGAAATTTTGCATAGCGTACTAAATTAGGTTTAGAATGATGTGTGTTAAGTTTCCTGAAAATCGGTTCAGATTTAGATTAGCTCCCATATATATTTTCGTCCGACTTAATGGAAATGGCGTACCGAAGTCCTTATATATATTTCGAATTGCACTAAATTTGGCATATCGTACTAAATTAGATTTAGAATGATGCGTCAAGTTTCCTGAAGAACGGTTCAGATTTAGATTAGTTCCCATATATATTTTCGTCCGATTTAACGTAAAGGGTGTACCAAAGTCCCTATATATCTATCGATTTGCACGAAATTTGGCATAGCACAAAAACTTGAGTGTAGAATGTTCAATTTACTGAAATTAATAGAAATTAATCTCTGGAAAGTTTCGTTGAATCGGTAGCTTGACACGAAATTTTGTCCAACGGATCAAATTGAGACTAGAATGGCGTTATGTTTTTTAATTGTTGCAGATGCCCGATAGCTTCCATATATATTTCGAAGGGGTGTCTAATTGAGATTGAATTTTAAAAAGTGCAGCATACCGAATATCATATATCCAGTGTGCTAAATCTGTCCGAATGAAATGAAAGTTAGCATAGGTTACATAAAGTCATGAGTATGGATTGATGTTAGTCGGTTCACTTATAGATAAAAATCATTAATTTTAAGTCGTTCAATTTAATAAAATTGCTAGGAAACATATGTAGAATATAAACAAAGTGGTGAAGGGTATCATATTGACGGTTCAGCCCGACTTTACTACTTTCCTTACTGGTTTCAGTTTATAACGCGCAAGAAGATTTAATTTGTATATTTAATCACTTCACAACTACTTCTAAAAATAGGGAATTAAATATTGTAAAATGTGTATCCGTTGTTTTCAAGGGCAAACCCAATTCCACTGCGAAGAGCTGCCGAAAATACATTCCAACTATAATAGTAGGAAATGAATTCGTAGGAGGGTCAGACAGGATGATATGCCTTGGAATCATCCAGCATGAATGATTCGACATCTGTCGCCATGTGAATTATGTGCTGTCAAAAGTTAAAAAGATGAACATTGACTCTTTTGAATGCGAGGAGGACTTTCTTCGGAGGTAAATTTGTTAATATACAAGCAAGTGATTCGATCCATCATCATCTACTCCTTTGCTACATGGACAGATATATCGTCAGCTCAAATGGAAAGGATTAGAATGTGGGAGAGAAATATATTTGCATTATGCGTAGGAATGAGGCCAACACTGGATATGAATGGAATTTATAGATGTCCGGCCAATAGGAACATATACAATGCTTCCGACTTCAACCGGATCGATGTCTGCATGATGGACTTGATTGCATGATGCCCTTAACTTCCTTGAAAGGAGCCAGGAGTTTGCAGCTTTGCTGAAACTCCAAGACGGAGGAATCCTATATTATGAAGATGACCGACTGATGTACTACTATCGGAGGTACTACAGATTTGACGCCGCTGTTGAGCCAGTATATATTACCGCTCAATAAAATAAGGCTAAGGAAATCTGTAAAAGTACTAGTTTATTTAAAGGTTCGACTAGCATTCATTCGTCTGTAGATGATTGTAGAGTTAAGTGGGGTTGCATGTAGTTAGTGCAGTTTGGTCTCTAGTCGAGTGGGGTTGGAAAACGTGCCCTCGACTACCAGTATAAGTAGCCGTGTAGTAGTCGATGTCTGACAATATGTCAACAAATGGATCTGCATGAATATTTGCCAGTCTCTAAAGACATGGAACGCCCAATTACAGCTATGGGTGATTTGTCAAAACATACATCTTGCTTGATAAATTTCTGCGTATATGTATGTTAGCCTTCAAAACAAATCACAATCAAATGACACTCAACCTAATGCGGGAGTGTATAAAAAGTGAGGTCAGATTTTAACACTAGGTTAACTGTTAATATATTCCAAAATCAGAAGAAATGCCTCCAGTCATTTACTATTTCGTTGCAACTTAAATTTGAAATAAAATATTACCCTAAGTCAACCTCAACCCAATAATACAACAACAAATCAATTCAACTGTATAAAAATAATTCGACTTCTGTAGTAGCAGATTGGTGGTGCCGGCAACACCACCACGATCACCACCAATCAAGATTGTGACAATTTAGAACAGCATTCACGTGAATGTGATACCATTACACAATTCCGATGAACTGTAAGCATTTAGTTTTTGGCTTTTCCACACAGTAACCTAGAACATCTCTAGCGGAGATGGTGGTGGCGGAACTGGGACTGGCAAACGTACTTGACTTTGGTGCATCAATAAAATAACAATTTATATTCAAATTGCCGAATGGCTTTAAAAACTGAGATTGCAAGTCATAGATTTTCCAATACAGCAGACAGACGGACAAACAAGACTACTGACTAGGTGGCTAACTGGTTGGTTGTCTGGTGCATCATCGTGGTCCATACTCTCCCAAATTGAATGCAACCTGAGTTTGCAACCAATATGTATTACATTCGATCCAGCTAGCTGACCGGTCGGTCGACCGTTCTGTTGGTTATTCGTTCATTCGATATTGGTCATTGGTTTTTGGTTTTAGTTTATCACTTGCAATTCTCACGACGATGCTGCTGCTGTGTTGTACTCACGACTAGTTGCCATCATCTATGGCGATGGTGATATTCGAAGCGACAATCATCATCATCATCTCCGTTAATTGAGTGACGCCATCCATATTCCACGACTGTTGGCATTTCTACAATCAAGGCGAGTAAATAAAATTGAAATGATAGCTCCGACAGCCGACCATATAGAGAACATCGAATGCTACATATTGCCCGAACAAATTTATTTTATTGGCAATGCAACAAAAACAATAACATTTTATAAATATTTTGATTGGAAAGGAGGGTGCATAAATTTCAGAAGGATTTGTGGTTGAAGAAATGGTTCTGGTTAACTCCTCGATTCGAAGAAGCTTTTCTGTATTTTAAATAACATTCATAATATTAAATTTAAATAACTGTAAACCCCAGCATAGATGTTTTTCCCCGTGACCCCTCTTGGTGGCATAGTAGAGTTGGGCAACCTCGATTTTTCATTAGTACACATTCGGTCAATGATGAAAGATTGGGTCAAAAGGAACGAGATTAAACATTATCGACTGGTGAACAAGATTAAATATTATCGACTGGAGTAAAATAAACTACATAATAGAAAGAACCAGACATAGTTCCAATTGTTCCGGAACGGCTTAACTATAAATATAGGGCTTCCACTAAGCATTGTCATTTGTTAAACATTGTTTTTTATACCATCAAAGTAGATGATTTGTCTGTTGTAGGGTGTCATCTATCGTTGTCTAGGAACAACGTCTATTTGAATTTTGTACAGTGGTTGGGACCATTGCTTATTCAGTGTTACTGTTTTCACGGGGTGGCGTTATATACATATGATTGGTCTGTTGTAGCTCGCCCTAAGAGATGGGGCTGCTATCTATCGTTCCCTGTAAACAAAGCGTACCAGCATTTTGTATGTTGTGATTTGAATCTGTCACCCATGTTGATGTTTGGTCTGCTATATCAGTTGATAGGACCACCATCTATCGTTGCTTGGAAACAACGCCTCTTTGAATTTTATGCAGTGGTTGGGGTCTTTGTTTATTTAGGGTTGATATTTTCCCCTGGGAGGTAATATCTCCCTTAATTCATATCTCTTGTTGATCACGTGTTGATATCGAGGTTGGTTATTAGGATAACAGGGCCGTACATACATTCGAAACCCACATAAAAATATTTTTTTCTTCCTAGTCTATCATTCGAACCCGGGCCCATCGGTTTGTTAATGTTTGGTGTGCAAATGGCTGTCCTATGTGATGAGGCAGCCATCTATTGTCGTCTAGCAACAACGCTTCCTTTAATTCTGTGCAGTGGTTGGGGTCCTTACTTATTTAATGTTGTCACTTTTCCGTCATTCCTATTTCAATTTATCTTCATGTGATGATGCCGATTTAGTTCTTAAAATGTCTCAGGGGCGCTCCGGATACATTTCATCTGGGGGAGGATGTAAGATTCTTGCAACAAATATTCGAACAATACTTTAAATAATATTTCCTTTTTGCTTTTCTCATTTCAACCACATTGAAATAATTTTCCTTTCTGTGCTGAGTTTTAAAGACCGAACCCATCAGTTTGTAGATTGCCGTGGCCATCTGAGGTGATGAGGCTGCCATCTACAATTGCCTAGAAAAAACTTGTTGTGATTTTTCTCTATGTGGTGCTATATTCTGCCATTCCTATCTTGTTTTATACCCATGCTGAGGTTTGTTGTTACAATGGAAGGAGACTTCAGAAGCATTTCATCTGGAAAAGGATGTGCGATTTCGTTAATAAATATTCGAAAGCCACATTGAAAGAATTGCTACTCCTCCGCTGGTATTTAGCCCATGTAGATGATGATTTGCTGTAGCCTGTTCTAGATGATAGAACTGCCATCTATCGTTGCATAGAAACAACTGCGTCTTGAATTCAGCCATTTCCCACTGGGCGACGATTTCTCCTGACATTCATATATTGCGCTATCCTTATGTGTTGATGTAGAAGTTGGTTATTTGGATGCAAATGCGATCCTGATGCATTTTATTTGGAGGGAGATGTAAGCCTCTATTTACTAATCTTCGAAAACCAAGGGAACATCGATTTGTATATGATGGTCTGCTGTATCCTGGCGATGTGTCTGCCATATATCGTTAAAAAAAATGTGTTCTCCTCCGCTGAAATTTCAACCCGAACACATATATTTGGAGAGGGCGATCTGCTGTTGAATGTCAAAGGTGATGTGACTGCCATCTATCTTTGACTAGACATAACGCTGCGTTGAATTTTGTGCATTGGTTTTGGCCCCTTGCCTATTTAGTATTGTCATTTTCCTTAAAGAAGAGTTATTTCCTTTCAAAGGCGACGTGACTCTGATCTACCTTTGACTAGAAATAACGTGCTATTTCAGTATAAATGCTATTCATATCTGCCTGATAGGCTTTTTCATCTACAGTTTCACCTCCTGTATCTTTGGACCTCTTTCTTTAGATCATGAAGATTCTAATTCCTAACGTGTCTGGACGTTGAATGCCTGATCCTAATTCCTAACGTGGACGCCATTCAAGCTAGTTTGAACGTTTTTCGACTGCGTATCACTTATATTCACAATCCATACTGGCTCCGCATAGCTTACCATTGACCGGCCTACTGTTTTATAAGATGCCAACAAGGTCTCCTTGTCTGAGCTCCAAGTGATACTGGACAGTTATTTGTCATTATATGGAGATAATTGGTGGCATCATATAGACCATTGTCTTTAACGGGTGTTTTATTGGGCTATGGATTTAGTATGTAGACGTATTCTTCATGCATATGTCATCAATAATAAAACCTGACCCCATGATCGTACAATCATACACATACATTGCGATTTCTTTGCCATTCAGTAGTTGTGAAATATCAAAAAAGTAGAATTTAAGGGTCAACATTTTTTTGTGATTTAATTCGATTCTACACTAATTCAAGAATGTCTCTACAAAGTTTCAAGTGAAAATCTCAAGAACTCTTGAAGATATAGCCGATTTATTGTGTCAGCATCAAGTGACGGCTAAAGGGCTTCTCAAACTTTAAACGAGTTTTTCTCTTTTGCGAATGGCGGACACGATAACTCAAAAACTAATAACCCAATCGATTCCAAATTTTTACACGTTTCTCTGTGAGTGTATAGCTATCGTATGAACTAGGATAAAGCCAATCGGTGAAGATCTTTCTTAGTTTTTAACTTGGTTTTTGGTCAAAATTCGGCGATTTTTCAAAAATATGTTTTCAAAGGTCCGCTATTTTGTTAATTTTAGAGCGAAGTCAATAATCCTAGTTCATACGAGAGCCAGACATGAACTCTTTCTAACACCGGTGGAATTTTCGAATTCCGATGTTCCAGTGAGGAGTTATCATGCCCGCCATTAAAAATAAGGACTTTTCTTTAATTACAAAAAACAACAACAAAGCAATAACAATTTTTTTTTGTAAATTATTTTTCTTCTCTTTTAAATCTTCAAATATATATGTGCAAAGTTACAAACCTTAACAAGCATTGGTATTGATTTACCAGCCCATTGAAAATCTTGAAAAATTAAAATCGAGAATGGGTGGGGTTCCTATAAACAGTTCCCAAGATATCATTCTACATTGGGAAAGGTTGCACTCTGTAGGTCTTCGACTTCTTGTTTCTAAATTATATATATGTCTGGCGTCGACACATTTGATTTAAACACATCGGAGGTTGGTTTTCTCTATGTCAAAGGCCTTCCATAAATACACAATCAAGAACCACCATAACTATACCGTCTGTTCTGCTTAAGTTATCTACTAAAATTTGCGGAAATGGTGGGGAAAGATGTCGTAGTGATGTGCATTTTACGGAATCCATGTTGACGTTCGACTGCTGGAAAACTGTTTCTCATCTTATGGGAGTAGTATTACATCAATTCCCTGTGCTACTGGCGATAGAAGCGAAATCGGTCTGAACGATTCACCTCTCTACATGGAAACGTAATTCGATCATCATGTGGCTAACAACTCGCCTCGACATAATGGCGAACCTTCGTTTAAAAATTCGGAATGCCTCATCAATAACTTATTTAGATGATTCTACTCAGAAATCCGTAATTATATATCTAAAACATTTTACAAAATATTCCATTGATGATAGTATGTTTGACCTTGATTGTTCCTAGACGAACTATTTTATTTGAATTATTCCCAGAAGGAAAAGATCCAGCTCTTTAGTTCATATAGTTAGTTAGCATATCTAGTTCCTTTATTTTGTCTTGATCTCTTTTCTTGTTTTATTAAAATTTGTCGTTTTTTTTGGTTAATAAGGTTGTGTCGTTCCGGAACGAACTAGTTGAAAGGAACTATTCCGAACCAGGAACGATCGGAACTAGCCATGGGTCTTTCGTTCACTTAGTTCCTTTTGTTCCAGTCGTTCCTTCTTGCTCGCGTTCACCCAGTTCCTTTTGCTCGCTCATTCCACTTTGTTCTCGTTCACCTAGTTCCTTTTGCTCCGTCGTTCTTTTTTGTTCATGTTCTCCCAGTTCTTTTTGCTCACGTTGTTTCTTTCGTTCCACCTACTCATATATGTAAATCAGTTAATGTAACAATAGTTGTCTCTTTCTTTTATTGATGAATGAAATATTTGGTGTAATAATTAAACCTTATACATCATTCAAGCTATAAATAAAGAAGTATGAACGACGGTATTGAACGGACGAACTGTCGTGTGCCAGTGAACGAATGAACTAAAAGGAACTATGGAACTAAATAAACGAACTAGTTCCTTTTGAGGAGTGGAACGAAAAAAATCGAAGCGCTCAAGGAACTAGATTGCCCAACTCTATTCGTTCATTTTTCAGATGCTGCCACATTGTTAAAAAATTTAAACATACACTGGAGCGAAAGAAATGTATTACGGAACTAGTCCCTTTTTTGAAAAGGAACATAAAAGATCAATCCGCCTCGTGAACTAAATTCTTGGGACTCAGCAACTTGTTGAGGTTGAATGAATAAAACCGCACTAACGTTTTGAACAAATTGTATGTTTTATTTTCAAGATACAAAATCATATTCATTTCCCAAGATAATGGAATGGAAAAAATATTTTTAAAATAGTTACCAATTAAGAATTTTTATTGTATCACAGTTTTCCATTTTCCCTCTAGAATCTTAAGTTTCGAAATGTTTACTCCATTCCCATGCAATTTGATACTTCGTTTTAATAATTCAAATACTTAACTATCCCTATAATATCATTAAACGTTGGGCGCCAGTTTCAATTTAAGTCTCAATAAAGCTGTCAACCATTATGTTAATTAGACATTTGACATTAGGACACACATATGTACTACACAGCTATTATAACCACCTGGTGGTGGTGGCAAGTAGGCACCCTTCCGAATCGTTCATTTTTGCTTGGAGGAAAAATCCATTTGAAGTTTTTCATATGGACATTATTTCCAGAGTTTCACCTTTAATGACAACCTTCAGTTCATATTTTTGTTTCCACACGTTTGCCCAGTAGCTGTTACCTTCGAAAAGGTCCTATTTGCAATCTTTCGCAGAATATCATAGATGCATAGAGTTTTATTTCCCTCCAGCCCTCTTTTAAAGCTAGGGAATACTACTGCTACCGTTCGCGTGTCGTTCGTTGCTCGTCGTTCCTATGTCACCCATATTGCGCAAAACCGCTTTAAGTAGAAGAATGTTAGCTTTCATTATGGTTATGCATTTTTTGCGCAATATTTCCAGCTTATTAAACTTCCTGGCAAATGGGTGGAGAATGGAAAAAAATCTATAAGGCTTAGGTACCCTGCAGTGTATGCGCACGTACCTATGAGTACTCGTGTGTACGGTTGCGCATGCTCCATGCTCAAATGGCGGGTGTAAGTCGTCAGGCAGGCAGTAGCTTAGATGAAGTTTTAAATAGAAGTTGCCGTAAATCAGCTGGACGATACAACAAAAAAGGAGTACCTTTGTTGTTAGTTTCTGCAAAAGGTGATAACATCAACCGAACAGAAGAACAACCGAACGACGTACGTACGACGATGATGTTGACGATATGAACACTCATTGTTGTCAACAGTGCGTTGAGTGTTTAACACACATTGACTTGACAAGTCAAAGGCCACTTAGCTTCTGTTCTCTTTTTTGCGCGTGTAGTTCATTGTTGATGTCGTCCAAAGCGTTCTTGCCATTGACAGGGTGACGGTTACTATACGGGGGACATTGGAATTATACTAAAGGCATATTTATTGTGTGGAAAAGAAAAGAATTGTAGGAAAACCGAAGTAGAAGTTTTCATTACAAAGTATTGTTGGGATGAAACGAGGTTGGAATCTGAAGTATGGGCAAATAAAAAGAATTTACGAAATACTTTGGCTATGATTATCTGCTCCCTTTAATAATTCAATGTTTAAGGAAAGATATTCGAAACCTAAACTAAAAAAAAACTTTCCAACTCAATTTTTTGAACCAGTAAACAAAGTAGTAAAATCGGACTATATGATAGTCGGGCCAGTCCGACATAGTATATTGTACATATGTATCGTTACAATTTCATGTCAATGTAAAAAATATATATATATAGGATCTGAATATATATAGGATTTTCACGAAACTTAACACACAACTCTAGATTTAATATACGCTTTCCCAAATTTCCTTCAAATTGAAAGATATATAGGTATTTTTGTGCACCATTTACCTTAAATCGGATTTAAATTTATATGGGAGCTATATCTAAGTCGAACCGATTTTTCCCAATTTCAATAGAGTTCGTCTTTACATTAAACATTTTGGGTTTGATCCCCCTATGATTCTAGGAATTGTGTGTTTTTGAGAAATCCTTCAGTCTTCTCCTTTAGATCGGTTAGTCCGTAATTTCCCAGGAATTGTTTCCGAAGGCATGTAAATGCTGGGCAATGACACAGGAAATGTTCCAGGGGAAGACAGTGAAACGTCTTCCCCACACGCTCTGCACATGCTGCTACCTTCGCATCCAATCTTGAGTAGATGTGCCGTCAGAATATGTCCCATAAGAATAAACGTCAGTCGGCTTAATTCTTTTTTTAGTGTTAGGATTGTACTTAGTTTGCTCTTTATTTGGGTCACCCCATAAGATTTTAATGATCTTTCCCGTCCCCTCATTTTCCCCAAAGGGGTTTGTGGGTCTAATTCGTCCATTCCATCATTTCTTTGCGTGTTTTGCTAACGAGTTTGACGGTATTCACATCTATTATGGTGGTCTTCTCCTCGGCACCCTCCTCTTTGTTGCTGGGTGTTTTAACCTCGCTGTTACCTGTGGCTTCAACGTCTCCAATCCTTACCTTCCCAATTTTGATATATACGGCGTTGGACACGTAATGCGCCTTGCTGTTGGTCTAAGCCAGACGAGCCATTGACGACCTGTCCAAGGCTAACACAAGGAGAGTCCCTTCCTCGTTCTCCTCCCTGTGGAAGACTTCTCATTTCTTCACATTCAGTGTATTATTCTGTAGGCTGAAGACTTCGAGCATGCGTTCCTGGCAACTTTTGCATAAGACGGCGGCTCCTTACCTGTTGATGTCATCTTCCTTGTCTTTGCGGAAGATTCCGACTCAGAACTCGCCTTCCTGATAAAAGAGCCAGTTTCGTCTACTATCGGTTGACGGGAAACTCTTTTTTTAGGCGGATTTGAGGCGATGAGCAGGCTCATGCGGAGACCTTATCCTCTTCGCCGCTTCCCCAAGGTGAAGGAAAGGTCAGGCTTACCCTTTTGAGCATCTGTCTGCATCTCGCACTTGTTGTTAATCCGGTTCATTCTGGCCAAGATCCGCCTTTGTGCCTCAGACAACTGTTTCTTCTTGGTTGTGAGTTTGGCGATATCCTTACTCACCTCCTCTATCATCTTGTCGGCCTTTTTTCCCTTCCGGCTCTCCAAGACAGTTTTATTATCATGTATAGACTCAGAATTTGAAGTTGAGTCCCCTCCTGTCTCTGAAGGCTGGGTCGAAATTGATCTTCCCCTGTGGTTCCTCAATTCTGAATCGGTGTTGCCCGATGACTGAGTGTTTGTAGCTGTACTACAGATGCAGATGAGAATATTGCTCACGATCGCGGGATGACGATGGGGCGTGACTCATGGGCAAATCAACGACACCCGCCGGTACTGAGTTATTTAGGCTCTGCACCGTAAATGTATTTCCTTTTTCTACTTTTTCATCCTTTGTTCTTTGTTTTAGGGGAACACCCCCATAGTTAGTTTTGGTCTGCGGGGACAGAAGCCATGAAGGTGGGTGATCAAACTATTCCATTACCTACAACACACATAATATATTTTCAATAACTTTCATATTGTGACAATTGAAGGTTCCGCCCTATTTTAGGTACCGTGGCCCTATCCACATTTTCCAAACAACCGACACCCGCCGGTACTGAGTTATTTAGGCTCTGCACCGTAAATGTATTTCCTTTTTCTACTTTTTCATCCTTTGTTCTTTGTTTTAGGGGAACACCCCCATAGTTAGTTTTGGTCTGCGGGGACAGAAGCCTTGAAGGTGGGTGATCAAACTATTCCATTACCTACAACACACATTGATTGTAATAGATTAGGATGGTCATCCACACTTCCCCTATCCGCAACCTGGGGACGCGCCCGTTAGGAGACTTAAATATATATATATATAGGCACAATATATTTTCAATAACTTTCATATTGTGACAATTGAAGGTTCCGCCCTATTTTAGGCACCGTGGCCCTAACCACATTTTCCAAACAATGTGGCTGTAATTTGGACAATTCGGCTAAAAATGGATTCACAGAACATAGGCTTATGTTTTGATATCGTCCCATCCCATTTCACTTAATATGCTTAAGATCCTTGTCAGTATTTAATTTTCTCAAATAATGAAGACATAGCTTGCCGAGATTCCTAACCGATTTTAGGTAGTTAAAATGCACATTTAATGGTGGGTCTTGTTTCGAAAAATTACTTCATATATTTTTTAGGTTACCTAACATTTTCAACATCATCCTCGTCAACCATCAAATGATGTATTGAAACGTTTGTTTACCGGTCGCTCGTGCCGGCCTTTTTCTGTGTTTGCCGGTTTTTTTCAATCTTTGTTGTTGCTATTTTTTTGGTAGTCTACAAATTGCCATGGCACGAGTGTCACATTTACTGCCATAATTTTCATTCTCTCAACTCATCTCGGTTGTTGTTGTCTGTCTTCATTCCTGCAGTTCGTGCGATGCGATTCATCGTCTTTTCTGTTTGCCAGTACTTTTTTTGGTTAAATGTCACGTTGTGCAGTGCCACAAAACAAAAACCGCAGTATATATTTCAGTAATAATATCCGGACATTAAATAGCAAATTCTATTGTTCGCTTGGTATTTCTATTAACTCACACATCGGTTAATGCCAAAGCGATTTTGTTGCATTCTTTAGAGATTATTGTAATGCCTCATGATTTGCAATCATATTCTATGAATGGAACAGAAGATGAAGAAGACATCAATTATGGATTTGATGGTCATGGAAACTGGTTTGGAGATATTTGAAAATTGTTAAATAGATGTGTGTTATTTTCAAATAATTTGTTGAAATATTCTTTAAAAATCCACGCCTCTTGGCCTGCTGTTGGTTGTTGAAATATTCTTTAAAAATCCACGCCTCTTGGCCTGCTGTTGGTTGTTGAAATATTCTTTAAAAATCCACGCCTCTTGGCCTGCTGTTGGTTGTTGAAATATTCTTTAAAAATCCACGCCTCTTGGCCTGCTGTTGGTTGTTGAAATATTCTTTAAAAATCCACGCCTCTGGGATTGCAGGTCCTGGTCCTTGTCCTTGTTGAAATATTCTTTAAAAATCTGAACCTATAAGTCTGCCGGACCTTTTTGGAAATATCCATCACTTTGTCTGGACTCATATGAATTCCTACATAACCTTGTCCCCTCAAATAAAAATCCATTCCTGAACAATGTCATTTAACACAGCTGTATTAGAATTGCAATCACACTAAAAGCAAAAAACCTATGTAAATCGCAAACAATAGAACTAATTTGAGAATAAAAATCGTAGCTTTTATGCTGGAAAAAGCTGAAAACGTTGTAATTGAAATTATGAATTCTGGCCAACAACACAGTAGCAACATCACAACAAAACTATCAGTGAAACATGGCCAAGATAATCTGTGGAGTTAAGGCAATGCAGAAAAAAAATTGGAAAACTAGAGTTTTTGCAGAGAACATGAAAAGTGTTGTTGGCAGTGGATGTGAGGTACGCATGCGCACAACCTAGTGGTGCCTATGCTCGCACTCACACTAGTCATGGTTGGGATTTACTTAACTTTTTTGGCCGTTGTTTTTTTGGTTTGTCATCAACAAAAAACCCAATGAACCACAAAAGGAAAGAATTATTGTGGTGGCCGTTGATTTTTTTTTGTTGTTGTCTTTGTTGCTGTTACGCTTTTCAAAAGAAGACAAAGTGTTAAGACGTTCGGACAAGATAGACAAACAAAAATAGACAGATATGGAAAGCAACAGAGGAGACACATACGTTAAAGCCACGTCTGACACATGCCAACGATTTATGAAGAACACTTTTTTGTGTGTCAAGTCAAAGAGGTTGTTGTTGCTGTTCGTCGTTTTTGGTATGAGAGAGTTTGTGTGCGTTGGAGAGTTTCAATGTGTCATCAGTAGCAAAACGCGAGGATATTTCGAGGAGGAAACTAAGAGGAAAATATATATATATATATATATATATATAAATTAAATACCCTAAAAATCCCCACATATAGCTCCGACGGCCAAGAGCCAAGCCTTTATCTGACAGACATTGTTAAAATATTAAAAAAAAACACGTCCAATGATCCGATAGACCTTGTTAAATATTTTTAGAAAAATTTTATTTATAGAAAAATTTTCAAATATTTTTAAAAAAATCCACGCCTTGTGGTCTGATAGGCTGAAATTCGTTGATTTTTTTGAACCTTTTTAAGACACTTCAATAAAATCGAAGCTTAATGGTCAACTAGAGCTTGTTCGGAATCGATCAATTCGAACTTCTATATTGAGTTCATGCCGTGGTAAATGGGTCTTCTTACCAAAATTTCTCTTGACTTTTGTACGAAGCCTGTATTGAAACGTGGACATAAATTGGAAATGTTCAGTAAATAAGTTGTTTACCCACCAAGGTGCCAAATTACAGCCACGTCGTAATGCTGAAATGTATACACTTCGGTAGGAAAATACGATAAGGAACATATGGTCTTTATATGGAAACTGTACCCAAATTTCGGCCATATTTATAATTATAATAACCAGGGTATCGTTATATGAGGTTTGTCCCGAAAATTGTTTGCATATTGATATTTAAAATCTAAGTTACAGCGGATTCAGAGGGACAGTCTCGGAGGAAATAACCGAGTGCCCATGATGAGGCGGGAATGGCGCCCCTAGATACCCATCTCAAAGGTCTGGTCTGGGTCACTACATCTTAAAATTTACCTCCCTAACGCTGGGGTGTCATGCGAACTTGTGCCCATCAGTGTTATACGGTTTGCAATCAGGGTCCCGACTGTTGATACCTGGTCGCTTCAACAAGTTCATTCAGGCTTTCTTGCCGAGTCCTTACCATGGTAAGAGGCTATGCCATGGTTGACCTCAAATCCTCACTACGATAAATGGTTGCTGGTCGACAGTTATCTGAAATACCTCATCCTAACCGACGAAGTTGATCGACGGAACCTTGAAAAGGTTATTACACTCCGAAATTAGGAACAATATTGACCAAAATAAAATTAGCAACTCTCAGCATGCCTACATTAAAGGCAAGTCAGTGGATACAGCCTTACATGAGGTGGTTGTGAAGCTAGAGGCTATCCATTCTGCTCTAGTAAGCTCAGGTATCCCCTCCCTCCTAACGGACTGGATTGATAGAATGCTGGAAAGCAGAATAAGCAGTTCGTCCTTGGGAGAGAGTTCCGTGAGGAAATCTGTCAACAGATAAAGGAGAATATTTCTGGTATAAAGGAGGGCGCCATTTCAACTCTGTCCAACTGGGCGCACGCCAATGGTCTTTGCATAAACCCCACATAAATGTTGCTCTTCACTAGGAAACGTAAGATTCCAAATTTCCGCTTGCCATCTTTGGGTAGAATGACCTTATCCCTTTTGGTAGAAGCAAAATGCCATGGTACAATCCTTGACCACAAATTAACATGGAATAGGAAGGTTGAGGAACGCACTAAGAAAGGACTAATAGCACTTTATTCCTGCAATAACTCTATATTTAAGAGTTGGGGACTAAGATCAGAGATCATACATTGGCTGCATGCGACGGTTGTACTCCCCATTCTTATATATGGATGCCTTGTGTGGTGGCAAGGGGTCAGCAAGAAGATACTACTGACTACAATGAATACAGCACAGTGATCGGCTTCGATATGGGCAACTGCAGCGCTAACAAGCACACGCCGGAAGCCTTTAATAGACTCTTGAACCTCATACTACTGGACTCTCTGATTAAGTTTCAGGCTGCTAGATGTGTTCTGAGGCTCCGAGAAACGGATGCCTGGAAGTCGCTGAACTTTGGTCATGCAAGTATCCTTAATTAGGAGTACTCACATTAGTGGCTATGTCCCCTCTCACAGAGACTTTAATCTCATCAGAGTAGAGCTTCCTAGTAGGGAATCCTGGACTGGTGAGTCCTTGCTTCTGCCAGATCTGTCGTTTTTCACAGACGTGTCAAAGATGGAGAAAGGTACTGGTGCAGGCGTTTACTGCAGGGAATTAGAAATATACAACTCATATAAACTTAACGATCTTTGCAGCGGTTTTCAAGCAGAAATTCCTACAATCCCCAAATCGGCTGAGATAGTCAAACACATACTGTGATAGTATAGAACCGGTGACTATATATGCCGATAGTCAGGCGACCCTCAAGGCATTAAAGTCGTGCACTATAAACTCAAAAGCAGTTCGTGATTGTAAGGCTGCTCTACATGATATACGGCGATAGTTAATTTATGGTGAGTTCCAGGACATAGTAACATAGAAGAGAATGAGATTGCCGACGAGCTTGTGCGAGGGGGTTCACAGTCGTCCAACCTTCCGATTGAGTGATCTGTACAACCGCCCATTGGCAGAATCCGCTTGATCTACGGCGAGGTAGTCGGCAAAAGATGGTCAAGAGAACCTGGTTGCAAAAGCTTGAAAGCAATCTGGCCAGAAGTGGACGAAGTGGAAGCTAGTGGAGCTAGAAACAATTGAACATATCATCTGTATCATCCATTGCTGAGTGCCAGAAGACACAGACTGTTTGGAAAGTATGAAATTGATAACCTAGCTTTCTTCTCCAAAATAGACCCCATACAGATCCTAGGCTTCATCAAGAGTTTGACATGGCTAAAATAACTACTCTTTCTAAGCTCTCCAACTCCGACTATTATTCTTCTCTTCCATTTTCTTTTCTGTTTTCTTCTCAGGTACTAAGGATGATCACAATGTACAAATGTCCCTGAGTGAATTTGGTTGAAAAGTGTATCCAAACTCCTAAAAATATCGATATCGACAGTACCTACACTGTTATGTTATCTATATCTTTTTATAGGAAAATGTCAGTGCTATAATCCATAAAATACCAAATATTTGGGGGTTTACTAAACGTGGACCGTTTCACAAACCCCTATCATAATTATTGTGTGTGCTATGGTGATTTCAACAGTAGATCTGATCTCCCTTCTAGAACTATTTTAAAAAATTACACATATTAACACTGATAGCTCTCCTAAAAGTATTCATTAAAACACCCATTCTTAAAGCTCGTTTGTGTATGATGTCCTTGTATTCATTCAAAGTATTTGTTGAGATATTCTTAAAAATTTACCCTCAACACAAAAACTCCTCACCACATTGACGTTGAACGTAACTAATGCAATTTACCTTTTCGGTAGCTACTGTTCAAGTGGTATTGCGAAGAGCTTTTACTTTGTAAGAGTGTGTCGTTTCTTTTTTCATATTTCTACAAATGAACAATATGAACAGTTGGATATTCAGCAGTTCTTCTCTTTATTGAGATTTTTCCAGTATTTTCATCGTAAACGTTTCAAGTGTAATTTGGTGGCTTTGCCATTATTAATATCGGTTAGTCTCATAATCCGGAGTTGTGGCAATGTTAGCAAACAATTCACAACTTTACATGAACTCTCTGAGTTCAAATAATAGAATGAAAAGTCTACTGTCTACTGTTAGAGCTGAACTAGAAATGGAAAATAAAGACAGAATTAAATGTTCGAAAAGTACAAAAGATGAAAACGTATATTAAATGTAATATGGTATTTGCAGCTAACACCTGTTAGGGTAATTCTACATTATACAGCTCTGAACCAAAAATACCTAAAAATTATAAACATTCCGGCTCAGAATTTCTTGTAATCTTGATATCGGTAAATATTGATACTGATCTCGATTTCAGCTTCGCTGATTTGAACTCATTTGAAGTAGTGTTTCACGAGTTTAAATCGATTTGAGCAACGTCTAATAAATTTAGAAGATAACATTTTAATAGAATTCTTTAAAAAAATATTGCAAATTCGTTGGACTTTTTGAAGAGGAGGTAAAAGCACGCGAGATAGATATATGGTTCTTGTTGGCGTGGTCAAGAAAGCTACAGCAAGGCCGGGATCAAGAACTACGACCACAGCATTGGAAAGCGCCTCTCTGCATACGAACTAAGCGAATGTGTCTTCCAGGAGATATAATAGAAGAGAGAGAAACTCTCCTCTACAATCCGAACTAGGCGAATGAGGCTGGAAGTAATACAGAGAAGATTTTCCCATTGGGCTCCACAGAGCGGACAATTAAAGTGGTTAATTGTAATGCTGTAGAAGAGGAAACAATGTATCGAGCTTATACAGTTCCTTTTGAGAATATGCATAGAATAACTTTCTGAGTCGATTTATTCATGCCCGTCTTTTTGTCTGTTCATGTTAAATTGTAAGCAAAGTACAGGTCGCATTTATGATCCGATTTGGATGAAATTTGGCACAGTACATTTATTTGGCCCAAGGACGAACCCTATTGCAATCAGTTTAGATTTGAATATATTTAGGTTAAGATTTGGATATAGCTCCCATATATAGTTTCGCCCGATTTAATGTAAATGGTGCACCAAAGTCCCTGTATATCTTTCGATTTGCACGAAATTTAGCATGGCCTACTGAATTAAGCCTAGAAGTGTGTTAAGTTTCGCGAAAATCGGATTAGATTTAGATATACCTCCCATATATAGTTTCGCCAGATTTAATGTAAATGGTGAACCAAAGACCGTATATATCTTTCGATTCGCACGAAACATCTGTTAGGATACATTTGTTGAATATACCCAAAGTGATGAAGGGTATCCGACTTTACTTCTTTCTGTTTAAGGAATCTCCCTTAGAGTGTGGGAATACCAAAAGAAACAATAATGATAGATTTTTATTGGGTAGAAAATAACCCTGCCAAAAATTATTTATATTGGCTCATGTTAGGATTTGGTGACTCTGATATAACGGTACCACCCCATATTCGTATTTTTCAAAGCTTTTACCACATTTTCATTTCGTGGTTTTGGAGGCTGCCGTACATATGTGCATAAAATTATAAGGTTCAAGGTTATAACATAGCCCCTATATAAAAGTACCACCATGTTATCGGAATTTATTTTGGCATTCCGGGTTCTTTCGCATTTGCTTACTTTTCAGATTTTAGAAGCATTATCAATTTCGATTGCTGTAATTTGAAACCAGTATAGTCGGACGGGGCCGACCATATGATACCCTACACAACTTCCACGAAACTATAACTTTCTGTTGTTCTATATTCTGAGCTTGGACAATATTTCGCGATATTTGCACCCTCTCGACCGACTAGAGGTCAAGAAATATTAAAAATATTCAGTACAGCCCTTCTAATCACTTGTCCAGATTCCCTTCACCGTGGGTTGTGTGTGATGTCCGGCTTTCAATTTTGGCCTATAGATCGACTCGAAAAAAACACCAAAAAATAAGTTTTCGGTTCACTTCATCCCAAAATTTTAATCTGATCATCACAGAAATTATAGGCGTTGTCCTTGACCATATCTGGATCCTCAGGGAAAATTTCAAAGCGATGAGCGCTATATTTCCCCCTCTATTGTGACAATATGTTACTAAATAATATATGAATACGTAAGCTCCTGAAAATATTTACGTGTAAATCCCACATCCAAGTACATACGTCCATATAATTGGTATAAATGTAAAGGTCAACCGCTCCTCTTCTCGGGTCTATGTCCTTCAGGGGCAAATTTATACGCCATAGAATACAAATTTTGCAATTTTTCACCCAAAAGTCAGGGTCCATTTGACCCGCTAAATATTGATCAATCTTTATCAAAACAGGCATGCTTATTCTTTGGTCCGATCCCCTACTCCATGTAAAGTTTCACGATGTTCGGGCCATAATTGCGGCCTCTGGAGCGACCAGGAAACTGACAAAAATTTAGTATTTGGTCCATTTCATCCCCTAAATATTAACCGATCTTTACCAAAAACAATAGGGGTCTTCATTGGCCAGAACCCATCCTACATGCAAAATTTCGTGAAGATTGGTCCATAACTGTGGCCTGTATCGTGTTTACAAATTATAATTGACAGACGGACGGACACACATGTCTAGATCGACTCATGACGATCGGTATACTTAAAGGTGAGTCTACGACCAATATTTCGCGGCGTTACAAACTCTTGGGGCTGCACAAAGCTATAATACCCTGACAACATAGTTGTGTAGGGTATAAAAATATGTTTGCCGAACATTTTCGGTGTTTTGGCATAATTAATTTTTGTGCGTATTGTTTAATTGTACCAACTGATTTGAAGTTGGGATCGAATAAATAATTCGTTATAAAAAAATTCGCTATGTCCGCAGTGCAAAGGTTTGTAGGAAAAATACGTCTAAAATTTCGGGACCAGAAAATTGGTATAATTTTGCATTTCGGTACCTTCTCCACAGAACATTTTCAATATAAATATATGCTTCTATGTAATTCCTATAAATGAGTGCTGGGTCATTTTCATTGCAGTTTATACTTTTCCTATTTCAAAAACTCGTTCAATATAAGAACAGGTCTTTGAAATACAAATATGTATAACTTCACGGAATACCTTATATGTCATAAGGAGCTCAAGAAAATGTAACAACAGCAAAATAACATTTACAACAACAGTAGCTGACAAAAAAGCAGTAGCCGTCACGAAACAAAGATCATGACTGTGATGAACCATAACGAATAACTTAAAGTGCATTTAAGTGAATACAACGAATAATTTTGAAAAAAAAACATTCTTGGAGATACCTTAACTATTTCAAATTACTTGTTAACCAAAATATTTAATTAAAAACAATCAGAATACCGAACATGAAAAATCCATCACAAATTAAACATTATTTTATAGAAATATTCCCATGACCATTCGATCAAGTAGACCGAACCCCCCATTATGTGCATATTAATGAGAGCAATTAGTTCAAGAAGCCACAGTCGAAACAAACATACTAAAATTAACCGAAGAAATTATATCAAACAGGGTGAACAAGCATTAGATGCTACGCTATGGGAGAATCTCGAACAAATTTTCTTTAAAAAAAATTACATCAAATGGAAAATTAATTTAAATTTCCCTCTCCACACCAACAATCAACAGAGAAAAATGCTCAACATCAAAGCTCATGCGAATGGCTGTAACATATTTTCTGGCAATAAAACATTTGTCAACAAGTTTGTCATCTGTTTTCATTTACTCCTCGAAACAACAAAAAACAATAACCAATAACCCAGAGTGAGCTACCACCAATCAACCAGCATTTCTAACAACAGCTACCTAACAAACAGCCGACAGCTAGCCAACCAGCCAGCCAGTGGCGGTGGTGGTGCGGCACGAACAAACACATCAAACCGAACCGAACGATCTTTTGCGGGTTCAAATAAACAATTTAATAAAGTCAATATTTGTCAATATTTTTAACGCGACATGATCAACGATAGAGCGGCCATTCATTCCACCGTTCATTCATTGCCTTTGGCCCCAGCCAGCCAACCGTTCAACCATCCAACCAAATGATCAGCCATATGTTCGCCAAAACGTTGCAACTGAAAAATTGCCTCCTTCTCCCAATCATGACACTCGAGACAAAACCGAACAAAACAACAATAATACAAAATAAATTGAAATGAATTCCATTTTCAATTTAATTGTCTCAAATGTTACACCAGCAACAACAACAAGTAGCATAGTAGTTGACCGCCTGCCTGATCACCAAATGCCTCCATATTGAGAACTGCTGACATTTGAACTTTATTGCCCGGCAATTCAATTTGTCTGCATAAACGTCAGTTATTATTGTTTTCTAACAATGGATGACCATTTGATCCAGTAAATAATTTTCGTGATAGTCCATAGTGATGAGTCGCTAAGTCATAAGCCATTATAATAGTCATCATGTATATATTTGGGAGTGTAAAAAGTTTCGTATATGCTCCTGTGCCCAGTCATCAAATTTTCATAGTCATTTACTGTCTTAATAAGGACGACCTCTTATTTCCACAATTTTTGACTTTGACTCTGATATATAGGGTAATCCTACGAAGCTGTATACGTTAGTTGTTACAGACCATTTTTCTTGACGCTAGCAAGAAACCAATGACTCTCACTGATACGCCCGGCGAGATCAGTCTTGTCAATGATGACTACTCTTTGGCCATCAGGGATAATTTTTTGTGTTTTCGCCTCATTACCTTTTGAAAATTCCAGCGAAGACTTGCCACATGGTCCAACATTCGTATTTTATTCTAAGCCGTTACTGACGCATACACAATCGGAGGATACTCTTAATAACCATTTTGAGAGAGGTCTTGACAGGGGTTTTTGATTATAACTTCCCTGATAGCCTTTTGAGTTTAGTCAAGTGCGTACTTCCTTTCTTTGGGACTCTTAGGACCTAGCACTTTTGGGTGTCGAAGTCTCTACGGAGCATCCACTCTTGACTTCCGTGGCTACATGGCTCATAACCCGGGAAGTTCAAAAGTCGAACGGGGCCGACTATATGATACCCTTCAAAACTTTCGGTACTTACAAGAGATGTTCATATGTACTATATTCTGTAAATAAAACTAAAATAGCATCCTTGAAGGACCATTGAAATGGAATAGGAAGAAATTAAATATGTGAACTAATAGATATTTGAACTAATTTAGAACAACCCATAAACATAACAATCGGAAATCTATAAAAAATGTAATATCAATGGGGCAGACTTAGATACTTTGGTCTACCATCTATATGAGGCAATATTGAAATCTGAGCCTATTCCAGCAGCCGTGGCATGCATCTGGATATATTTTACAAAATTCAATATAAGTTATTCTAAGTTCAATTCGGAACGTTGTGAACAAAATCTTCCCAATCGGACAAACTTTAGTTATTTGATGCACCATTAAGATGAAATCGGACGAAAATATATATGGTAGATATATCTAAACCTGAACCGATTTCAATCCAATACGCTATACTATTTCTCATGTTTGCGAAAAAACATAGGCTCCTCAATTTACATAAAATTGGAAGAAACTCTATATGGGAGCTATATCTAAATCTGAACCGATTTTTTCCAATTTCAATAGGGTTTGTCCTTGAACCAAATAAATAACATGTGTTCAATTTTTTATAAATCGAATTATAAATGCGACCTGTAATGTACTGACATAGGAACAAGCAAGTGATTCTATGCATATTCTCAAAAGAAACAATAGGTCTATCTCGTTTCCTTTTGCCTTTAACAAATATATGCACAACGACATACGAAGGATATAAAAAGGTCGGCTTCCATACCATACCATGAAACTTTAACCTTGGTATCAAAATCGACGTCAAAGTCTGTCGGCTATGATACTGTGGGATCAGATTGATGAGTCACTCGATTTGTCGCTCAAAACATCAATAAATTTGGTAATTTTCTCGCGTTGATCTTCAACTTATTCCTAGTGCACTGATAGAATATATCATTTTCGGGGTTTGAAGAGATTATAAGTTGCGGACAGTATCTACCAGAGTAGAAAATCGCCAGGTATGGATCTTATTACTGGAAAGAGGTTTAAAGCAGTCTGGAAGGTTATACCAAAATATATTGAGTTCAGGAATGTTTGCATTAGTTCGGCTTTATCGATGGTAAAGGTATCGCAAATGCGTGAATAAATGTGCAAGATAGACAGAGCGGGACGGAGTGGAAAATCGTGGTAAGAGTTGGGTCGTTCTCGAATGAATTAGTTTAAGAAGAACTATTATGCAAAAGGAACGGTCACTACTAGGTCAGGTTCTTTCATCGGTTTTCTGCTTCTGGACCAACATCTGAATCTTTTCCAGTTCCAAAATAGTAGGTGAGAACTATACACACAGCATCTCATCAGCAGGTACTGCACTGGAATCCAGGGTCATTTACTGCCTCAATAAAATAGTCATCAGTAGTCTGAATCTTTTCCACTTCCAAAATAGGAGGTGAGAATCGGCAGGTACAGCGGTTCCTCCTTCGGTTTAGCCGGAGTCGACAGCGGGGTTACTGTGCCTCGGAAACACTGGCTCAATAAGTCGACATTCTTCTGTACCTAACTTACTGATTCCAGATTTATATGTAGCTCCCATATATATTTCAGGCAGAATTGATTTAAATGGTACACCAAACACCCTACGACTTTGCAAAGTTCTGCATCTACTTCGATAAATATAGCACGCATACTAAACTTGTAATCGACTACTATAAGTTCTTTGGCACCCATAGTATATATCCCACGCTTGTTTTTGAGCCTTCGGGTTTGAAGAGGTTAGAAGTTAGGGACAGTATCTGCAGGATTAGAATAGGAAATCACAAGGTATGAATGTTATAACTGGATAAAGGGATCATCTTGTATTGGGGGTACAAGTCTTCTTCCTGAGCTTGGAAAAGTTCTGGAGATAATTATGGCGGTAAGGTTTAGGGAACGCTACAGTGAAGGTATATTAATGTATCAACTCGATTGTACCGAAGCTCGTCAACTCATAATTTTTGTTGCTTTGAACAGTTCCTGTGCCGTCTACTCATCTCGTATGCCATTAATGATGCATACGAGATAAAATGTAGAACCGTATCCTTCAACGATGGCTTCTTGCAGCCGCTCATTTTCTTCTGTTGACTTCATCTTCTTTTTTGCCAAGGGCTTTGAGGAGGGTTTGGCAAAGGCTAATTTGACTTCCTTTTATGTGAACGCATGTTTATGAGCATGCTGGATATCGGTTACAGGGTAATTTCTATCTTGGCTAATTATTTCAGGGAAAGCAGATATATGACGATTCAACCAGTAACGATGTTGGATATTCTATTACGGGAGGTAGCTTTCTTCTTTTATGGTTTATGTTTATGCGGATGACTTTTTTGGAGGGATTCTCGTCTTTAATTGGAAGTCGGTGTGAGCCGACAAATCGCCGCACGCAGCCATTTTCCCTTCATTCGAGCTAGCGAGCGTGACATCAGTTATGCGATTATGTCCCAGATATTGAATTTCCTTACACACCTTGACAGTGGTCATTGGTATTGTCAAACGTATGGGCAGGCGTTCTTTGTTGCCTGTGCAACTTATAGTTCACATGTGTGGTATAAAGCCGATGGAACTGTGCTGGGTCAGATGAAGCTCCTATTGTGCCAGTTAGTCGTCATGTTATTTTGTGTGTAAATTTGTCGAACTATATCCACGTCCGCATTGAAAGTCCTGCGTGGCGCCGTGACGCTTGATCTTTTAGTAAGATATAGGACTATTACTTACTGGAAGACAAGATGATCGGACAATGTATTTTCGTTCTGAACAGGCCAGATTTTGGATGTAGCTTACATACTGGTTTTCTATTGACTGGGCATGGTTATCTGAATGCATTTTTGTATAAAGGGGCCATGACCCTTGACGGATTTATGTGGGTGTGGGATAACAGAAGATTGAAAGCATATACTGAGTGAATGCTGTTATTACAATGACATTAGAGATTTAGTTCTCCTGAAGCGATTAAAAGAAGGACGCCACATAGTGGAGATGAACCGGACGGGAGTGGTGCATTGGTTGTTGGTCTGATTAAAGGCCATTGCTGATTCCGAGCTCGGTCTTAGCATTTTTATCTTATATATGTCAATGTTTTGCCATCCTCCTTTGGAGACTTACTTTAAATATATTTTTAGTTTCATTGTACAACTCCACAAAGTCCTAGAAGATTGGCTGGGAATAGCTATAATTTTTGCAACAGTCAATACTGCATTTTACGATATAAGTTTTATAACTTTGCGATCATCATCCGCATCAAAGTTTGCCGTTAAGTAAATCGGTTCAAAACAAGTTTTATGCATTTTGGTTTATTTTTTCGCCAGACACCCACGAAGCAGCAACACACATTGAAACTAAGCCTGGAATGACACACTTAAGGTGTTATCTTAGAATCTCTTGGAAATTCCGCAAAAAAAGAGAGAAAAAAAAACAAAATCCAATAATAAAAGTGTAGCTTGTAACAGATATTTTCGGGATATCGAACGCATATTAAGTGATACAAATTAAATGCTCTTGTCTAGTGTTATGACATTTTTATTGGAATTTTGTGTGTGTATGAGTAAGCAGAGGATAATATGCTTCTTGCTGACCGACCAGATCTATGAAAAGATAATTTAATAGTTAATTTATGCTCATAAATGTCAGGATAGCATAATTTCAGTTTTATTGTCATTTAGTTTATGATTTGTCGGATGTAAGCTTAAAATAGGATTGTTACCACTAAATGATCGCTGTATTTATTCTGGATTTAGGGGATATTAAAAAAATGTTCATACTTTCAATCTCTTCTTTTCGAAAAAGATTCAATTTGACTTCCCGCATATCAAACATTAATCTATCCTGTGGGAAATTCAATCTCTAACGTCTCGTATTTGCCTCCTTGCGGATCATATGGTGTACAGATGATAAATAAAGCTGGACACTAAAAGTAAAAATTAAATCAAAGTTCATGTAAAATGGAAAAAGAACAACAAGATTTTAGGCAGACAAAATTACAAAAAAAAAAAAAGAAAAAAAGTCCGAACAGAACAGAACAACATCGTAGAACAACTGGCATTTTGTTTGACATGGAAAAAACAAAAACTGATCATTTGTTATTAACAGCAACGACAGACAAAGACGAAGAACGGACGAAAGAATGAACGACAGATGAGAGCGACAATCGACCGACATGGAAATGTGAAGTGAACTCTTTAATGTAAACTTCATGGGTCCGTCCATCCATACGAACGACGACGTACATAACGGCGACAAGAGACGGAGTTTTGCAAACCGAAAAATTTATTAACTGACTGGACCATCACAGGCCTTGGTTGGTCCCCGGCATAGAGCATGGCATGGCACCATGGAAGTGACTGAACCTAAAATAACCGACAGACAGATAGATACCAAAACTCAAATGTGATTGCAGACAGCGGTGATGCGGTCAAGAGCAAAATGGCCACACCAGAGCAACATCGAACAACATCTTTACGATGTCACTGTAGGTGCAGTCAAAATCCATTAGACAGACATCAGATAGAGCGAAGTTGAAACGACAACGAAATCCTAACAGTCGGACATTGTCACCAAGGAAATGGTGAAAATATCCCATGACACAGCAACAACTACCACCACCACCGTCACTACCAGCTTAGCTGTAGATTAGAACAAATGGCATAAACAACGTTTTTCTTTTGTTGCAAAATGTAAAGAAGGCAGGAGAAATGCCCTACATGGACTAATACATATATTTACCTATAAGAAATATTGGAAAGGAAAAAAAGTTAATCCATGTCTAAAAATAGTTTTCAAGAAGTCAGTGCTTTAAAATATTCGTCAAAAATGCACACAGTAAAATATTCCTTAAAAATCCATACTTAAAAGTTTATTTAAACCATTTCGACGGAGCCAACCATATGATACAACTACACAACTACCACGAAAATCTAACTTTCTGCGGTTCTATATTCTGACCCTGGACAATATTTCGGTTATGAGGGTGCAACTTAACCGATTATAGGTCAACAGATCCACATTCTAACCCTGCATATTTTCCAAATCTTGTTTTCCAGAGGTGAATACTCCCGACATAAAATAAAAATTAGATTACGTTAGGTTTAGGTTGATTTAACCCTCGGAATATTAACCAATCATCATCTAAACAGCCGTTCTAAGTATTTGGTCAGATCCTCTTCACCGTGTAAAATATGTGATGTTCTGCATATAATAATGGCCTCTAGAGCGACTAGAAAATCTGACAAAAATAACGTTTTCGATTCATTGCACCTCCTGAATATCATCTCAAAATAATAGGCGTCGTCCTAGTCGTAATAGTAATATCTTACCATATCATAACACGTAGACACCTTTAAATATTTAAAAGTCCGTCACTCTTCTTGGATATACTATCAAATTCTGGGGTCTATGTCCTTCAGGAGTAAATATATACGCTCCAGAATACAATTTTTGTACTGTTAAACATAAATGCGGGTGCAATTGACCCGCTACATATTGGCTGACCTTCAAGAAAGCAGTCATGCTTATTCTCTGGCCATATCCCTTTCCTGGTGTAAAAGGTTGGTGGTGCTCGGGTCACAATTGTGAACTCTAGAGCAACAGACAAAAATAAAGTTTTTGGTCCATTTCATCCCCAAATATAAAACGGATCATTACCAAAAACAATAGCCGTCTTCGAAGAAATCCAAAAAAACCAGAGGTATTTTCGTGGTCCAGGTACTTCAACTAAACAGAATTAGTGCATTAGAACCCCAGAATATTTGAGTGTCGCACAGTGTAGTTGGTCAGATCCATTTTTCAGTGTAAAGTTTCAAGATGTGTTGATGTTCTTTGCAAAAAATTCAAACTTTTCAACATGAGGATGCGTTTTCAGTAGGATTATTGGACTTTGGATTGAATGTCATAGCCTCACCAGTTACGTTTTTTTTGAGATAATCAGGATCGTCGTTGAAATCGTTGGATACCAAACAGCGATGTCCATGTGTTGTGTTATTATTTAAGAAATAACATCGTCCCATTCCAAACTTTTCATACTCTTCAATATGAATCGCACATATTATACAAATAAAATCGGTCAAGATTATGGAAAGTTTTTATACTCTACACATCTATGGTGTCAGGGTATTATAACTTGGTGCAGCTCCAAGAGTTTGTAACGCCGCGAAATATTGGTCCTAGACCCACCTTTAAGTATACCGATCGTCATATCTCGACTAGCTGAGTCGATCTAGACATGTGTGTCCGTCCGTCTGTCCATTATATTTTGTAAACACGATACAGGCAGTTATAGACCAATCTTCACGAAATTTTGCATGTAGGGTTGGTTCTGGCCAATGAAGACCCCTATTGTTTTTGATAAAGAAATACTTTATTTTTATTGGTTTTTCTGGTCGCTCTAGAGACTAATTATGACCCAAACATCGCGAATTTTTACATAGAGAAAGGGATCGGGCTAAATAATAAGCATGCCTGTTTTGATAAGGATCGGTCAATATTTAGCGGGACAAATGGACCCTGACTTTTGTGTGAAAAATTACAAAATTTGTATTCTATAGCGTATAGATTTACCCCTGAAAGACATAGACCCGAAAAGTTGTTGCTACATCCAAGGCCAGTGGTTGACCTTTAAATTGATACCAATTATATGGTCGTATGTACTCAGATGTGGGAGTTGCACTTAAATATTTACAGGTGCTTATGTATTCAGATATTATTTAGTAACCCTTTACCACACTAGAGAGCGGAAATATAGCGCAGATCGCTTTAAAATGTTCCATGAAGTTCCAGTTAGGTCAAGGATAACGCCTACAATTTCCGGTGGCGATCAGATAATTATATGGTGATCAAGTGGACCGAAAACTTAATTTTTTGTGTTTTTTCGAGTCGATCTATAGGCTCCAATGGGAATAAGAAGATCACAACACAAGGGAAGGGAATCTGGACAAGTAATTAGAAGGGCTGTACTGAACATTAGTAATAATTGTCGGCCTCTAGTTGGTCCAGATGGTTCAAAAATCGCGAAATATTGCCCAAGCACAGAATATAGATCCACAGAAAGTTAGTTTTTCGTGGAAGTTGTGTAGGGTATCATATGATCGGCCCCGTCCGACTATACTGCTCCGCTCACTGGTTTATAAACTTAAAAATAATCTGCCATGAAGGTCCCAAAGCCCGCTGACATTATAAATATTAACCATCACACATGAAGATAACACAGCGAAGAAATAATAGGAGATAGCGAAACCTAGAGTAAAATGTCGTTACTAAATTAGTAAGGGGCTTCAAACATTACACAAAATTGAAGGAATCGTTATTTCTACGTAACGACAGATGACAGTCCCATCCGCTAGGACAGGCTACAACACACCAATCATCTGGAAAAAAGAAGACAATAATTAACGAAGCTAACTCAAGGACTAACGATGGCGATGTATTGTGGAGGAAAAAAAAAAACGGAATGCCCATTCGGTTGGAATGTGTATTAAACTTTCGAAATGCAGAATATTCACGCCTTTAAAAAACTATTTTATAATTCACAATGCCGTATATAGGGTACCACCGACAACCTTTTAAATTGATAACCATTTGTGTGTGTTTCTTCCATGTTGTCTTAGAATGACGAGTTTACAGATTGAAAAGGTCCATCCGACAGATACATAGATGGACAGTCGTACACAATCATTCTCTTTTTCTTGTCCAACCTTCTTTACATTATTATGTTATGTTTTAAAGTACAGAACGTTCGTACTTACAATTGCATTGCCAAATCTCATGTCGCACTTTTAGTTTCGTCATTTGTTCAAAGTGTTGCTAGTCAACTGACACTAACACAAAAATCCATTGGTTTTAGGTAGAACTTGGACAAAAGGATATGATTAGATGTTTTGCAAAAAATTCTAAACACATTTTTCTATATATTTGAGTATTTTCATAAATATCGAATAATTTTACAATTCTCTGTGGAGGGGTAAGTCCTGTTACTATATCTTGTTTGTTTTAGGTTGGTCGACTATACCCAATACAATTATGTTATTGGGGTGTACTAAGTTTGTGTGACCAAAAGAGTTTGTAAAACTGGTCAGTATCCTCACCTTTTTGTATATATCTCTATTCAGGGTATCCATTATAACTTACAGGTCATAGTTATGAACCGATCGCCTAAACTTTTGGCATGTTTTTTATACCCTACACACTGTTGTCAGGGTATTATATATATATATATATATCTCAACTAGCTGAGTCGATCTAGACATGTGTGTCCGTCCGTCCGTCCATTATAATTTGTAAACACGATACAGGCCACAGTTATGGACCAATCTTCACGAAGTTTTGCATGTAGGATGGGTTCTGGCCAATGAAGACCTCTATTGTTTTTGGGAAAGATCGGTTAATATTTAGGGGATGAAATGGACCAAATACTAAATTTTTGTCGGTTTTTCTGGTCGCTCCAGAGGCCGCAATAATGGCCCGAACATCGTGAAATTTTGCATGGAGAAGGGGATCGGGCCAAAGAATAAGAATGTCTGCTTTATAAAGATCGGTCAATATTTAGCGGGTCAAATGGACCCTGACTTTTGTGTGAAAAATTACAAAATTTGTATTTTTATATTTTATATATATATATATATATATATATACCCCTGAAGGACATAGACCCGATAAGTTGATATTATATCCAAGAGGAGTGGTTGACCTTTAAACTAATACCAATTATATTGTTTGTATGTGCTCGGAGGTGGGAGTTACACCTAAATATTTAAAATTATCTCCGTATTCGTATATTATTTAGTAACCCATTATCACTCTAGAGAGCGGAACTATAGCGCTGGTCGCTTTGAAATGTTCCATGAGGTTCCAGTTATGGTCAAGGACAACGTCTATAATTTTCAGTGATGATCAGATAATAATTTTGGAATGAAGTGAAGCGAAGACTTAATTTTTTGTGTTATTTTCGAGTCGATCTATAGACCACAAATGAAAGCCGAACATCACAACACAACCCACGGTGAATGGAATCTGGACAATAGATACTCGTAACATTCGGAAGATATGTCAGTGTAAGGAAGAGGTGCTGTTTACCTCTAATCGGGCAAGAGGGTGCAAATAATACGAAATATTGCCCAGGCTCGGAATAAACATCTACAGAAAGTTCGATTTCCGTGGTAGTTGTGTAGGGTATATTGTTTTGGATATGTTTTGGATGTATTAATGATTTTGATATTATATTCCAATAAGTTAATACTTATGTATTAGGTCAGATAAATGGACCAACACTTTTACATGAAAAATGACAACATTTTAATGATTAGGAAAAGTTTAGACAGAATGAAAGATAAGATGCACTGGCAAATAGTAAAAGTCAGATAATACTGCATTGGGGTTTTTATAGAAAATGAATAACTTTGTCGACTTAATTTTTCTATTCTGATTTGTTTTATTCTTCGTTATGTCTTGTCTCGTTTCTTCTTATTAACTTGTATGTCTATGTTCTGCGTCATTACAACGATCATATACAATGTTTAACATTCGGTTGGACTTCTTGTTCGTATCAACACTTGTTTGATATATTGTATTTAGTATTTATATCAAAATAATTTGGAAAATACATATGCGAATTTTGCAACACCAATACCGAGGTCGGTAAGAGTTTTTGAAATAAAGAAACAATGGAATGCTAAACTAAACATATCGTCTTGACTCCTTTTTTGTGCACGGGACACGTGCTGCTGAGGTTCCAATCATTGGGCATGTATTCATCTAGCCAAATTGTTCTAATCAGCTGGTGCATGTTTCTGATCAGCATCTGACCACCTGTCTTTAATAGTTCGGCTGGTAACCCATCGGCCCCTGCTGCTTTATTATATCATTTTGGCTAGGTGGTATACACTCTCTACCGTCATCTCTTATTGGTTCTGTGATATCTTCTTCACCGCTACTATTTAATATCAGAAGCTTTTCAAAATGCTCCATCCAGACCCTCAGCACGCTGTCTGTGTCTGTCACCAGGTCTTTACAAGAGGATGTGCCTCAAAGCCTTCGGCTTGGTGTTTTACGCGTAATATTTCGTACTAACTCCTGTATATCTCGATTTGCTGAAAATACGTTTCTCCTCCCTTCTTTTCTTCCGATAATTCTCCATCACATTACGTGTTTCTACTGTCTGCAGGATTGCCCTATACGCTGCGTTTTTCACGTCAGTAGCATTACGATACTCCTCATCGTACCACTGGTTTCTATATTATTATCGGGACAGAGAGTGATGGTAGTATTTGGTACCCAAATGTAGCTTTTGCTGCAGTTTGTAGGGAGTAGTCAATTCATTGCCATTGTGCTTCTATATTATTATCGGGACATAGAGTCCTTCTGTCAAGCAGTTGGGTAAGTTGAGCGGAGTGGGCTTCTGCTACCTGTTGTGTTTGCAGCTTTTCGACGTAGAGTTTCTATGTTGTGTTAGATAGCACCTTTGCTGCTACATTAAGACGAGTGCGAACCTTGGCTGCTACAAAGTAATGGTCCGAATCGATATTCGCTCATCGGATCGATCGAACGTCTAAAACACTGGATGAATGCCTTCCGTCTATCACAACATGATCAATTTGATTTCTCGTTGCTTGATCAGGAGAGATCCAGATGGCCTTGTGTATATCGAGATGCTGAGACATTGAGTTTGAGCCTACTACTACAACTACTGCTACTAGATTATTACTCTCCCAGAGAGATTGAATGTCGTTTACATCTTTAATAAATTAGCCAGAATAAGATTCTCTAATAAGCTAAGGCACTTTTCATTTAAAATTATTTGTCGCGGTGTCACCTCATTACGTTTTGGTATTGTTGGCTTCGAAGATTCTTGACTTTTCACTTGTAACACCCCTTTCTTCTTAGTCGCTATGCGTACGAGACTGAAGGTTTAACTCTCTGCTGGAACGATCGCTTCGGGTAACACCCCTTCTGGTTAGGAGTAGGGTATTTATCTCAAACTCTTTCATAATTCCCAATTTACAGGCGGCTGGAATATTTATATGTGTGCATATTGATAAATCAAGTATTTCGTCGTGCTATACAGGTCCATATAAGTCATATGTTCAATAATAAGTTATCACAAGCCTTATGACAGAATTTTAAAAATATGAAAATTCAATTTTATTTTAGAAATTACCATGTGACCTAACCCCATTCCAAAATTGGAACGGAAGTACAGCATTAATCTTTATTTTATTAACAAATCAAACTCAAAACTAATTTTCTCTCTATAAATCAAGACAAGCTAATGACAGTTTGTGACGTCTCCAAGTCTATTTGAAATGTACCTTCCCAACAAGACACCTAACCAAATTTCATTTTAACAATTTGTCAATGAATCCAATCGATCGGTGGTGGAAGGCAAGAAGTAAGATTTAGGCATGAATCCAAAAGACAAGCCTCTTTTTGACGAAATTGTAATGTATGTGCGATTGTACATACTTATAACATACACACAGGCATATACATATAAACGTACTATAAAATTCATGAATGAATTGAGTACATGAATGAATGAATTATTGCCCAAAAAATCGAAAAGATGAAAACAAAAATCAAAAAACATCGAACATGAACTTCAACATCTTTTGAACATTTCAAGCCAGGCTTATAGCAAAGCAAAAACAACAACAAATGTTTGAATAAAAAGAGTTAAGCACGCGTTCTGCCTATATGAGAATTGATCCCTGCCCTCTACCTACCTGTCTCCTCATGTGTGTTTTGACATTGTGTTGTCGTGGAGCAGCATCCCGCTTCAAAGATAACATGAAAACTATGTAACGACATACATTGTTTGGAGTTCGTACATGCGGATATACACATGTCCATATAAGTGAGTGAGTGTGTGTTTGTTATTTTATTAACCAAAACAAAAAAGAATAAAAAACATGTTACAAACAAAACAAAAAAGAAATTAATAACATAAGTACCTAATCCAATCAATCAAATCGAACAATGAATCAAAAATCGAAATCTCATTTTGAGTCCAGAGAACCTTAACAGAAACACCCATTTCTTTCATTGTTGAGTGTAAAAATATGTGTGTGTGAGTGTGTGGTTTCTGCCTTATCAGAATCTACAGTGAGGGATAGAAGTATACTTTTATTTTTGTGCTTCAATGTAGGGGATAATATCTTTTCATTTTATTTTATAACACAAATATCTATGTTCATCTTTTGCCTTCCACTGTATTCCTTTGAGGGTACTCCCCTCACCACAAAACAATTAAAAATGTCGGGAAACCTCTTTTCAGAATTTCAAGTTTTTTTGGTTAAATGAAGTTATTTTCTTACCACAATTGTTGTTAGCCATTGTTATTGTAGTATTTGTTGTCATGGGGTGTAATCATTTGATATTCTTATTTATTTTTTAATTTATAAACAATAACCTAATTTACCTGACATAAATTCGGAAATGCCCATCCCTTTAAAAAAAGTTTTATCCTATGAATCTAGATTAAGGGTTTTATGTATAATAACAACAACAGCAATTGCTGGTGTCTTAAGAAGATCATTTGGCAGGTCTAAAGGTGACAACTATTTGATTGTTTCCCGATTAGAGATTATTATAAGACATTTTTCGAAGAAACCACCGAATTCACTGAAATAAGGTGTTATAAGTCGAGGGCAATATGACATTAATAATACCTGTTTAATACATTTTTGTCTACGTTTTTTACGGGATGGATAACTTGCACCTGCTGGATTGTTGATATTTTGGCTAAAAGTTTTTAAAGAAAATTTCAACAACGACCAACAGACCAAGAGGCCTGGATTTTTTTAAGAATATTTCAACGAGGACCAACAGACCAAGAAGTGTGGATTTTTTTAAGAATATTTTAACAACGACCAACAAACCAAGAGGCGTGGATTTTTTAAAGAATATTTCAACAAGGACCAACAGACCAAGAAGCGTGGATTTTCTAAAGAATATTTCAACAATATCAAGAGGCGATGATATTTCAATAATGGGTTAATAGGGATGTATTGTTTAGGAATAACTTTAAAAGGACCATATAACCAAAAGCAAAATCTGAGATGGAAGCCTTTTCAAGCTTTTGAAGGAAGACATTTTAGACGAGCATATCTTAAGACTAAAGTTTTTGCTTTCAATTCCGTAAATACTCTCTGACTACATAAAGACTCTCTGAAAGTCATTCCGTCCATTACGGCTCCTGGTCTTCATTATACCTTTCACCACACTGTGGTACAGGGTATTATGTGTTTGTGCATATGTTTGTAACAGACAAAAGGAATCGAGATAGACCCATATGCATAGAATCACTTTCTGAGTCGATTTACGCATGACCGTCTGTTCGTCCATGTATTTTTGTGAACAAAGTACAGGTCGCATTTATGATCCGATTTCGATTAAATTTGGCACAGTTCACTTATTTGACCCATGGACGGGCCTTATTGAATTTGAAGGAAATCGGTTCAGATTTAAATATAGCTCCCATATATAGATTCGTCCGAATTTTTGTGAATGGTACACCAAACTCCCAATATTTGTCCGATTGAGACATAATTTTGCACAGAGTACTGAATTAGGTCCAGACTGATGTCTGCGTAGTTTTGTTAAAATCGGTTCAGATTTAGATATAGCTCCTATATATAGTTTCGTCCGATTTTATGTAAATGTTGCACCAAAGTCCTTATATATCTTTCGATGTACCTGAAATTTGGCGCAGCGCACTTCATTGAGTCTAGAATGATGTGTGCTATGTTTCGTGAAAATCGGTTCAGATTTAGATATAGCTCCCATATATATTTTCGTCCGATTTTATGTAAATTTTGCACCAAAGTCTTTATATATCGTTCAATTTGAACGAAATTTGGCACAACGCACTTAATTGGGTTTAGAATGATGTGTGTTAAGTTTCGTGAAAATATGTTCAGATTTTGATATAGGTCCTATATACATTTGCGTCTGAGGTCTTTATATATCGCCCGATTTGCACGAAATTTGGCACAGAGCACTTAA
Source organism: Musca vetustissima (assembly GCF_032173495.1). Lineage (NCBI taxonomy): Eukaryota > Metazoa > Arthropoda > Insecta > Diptera > Muscidae > Musca > Musca vetustissima. The sequence goes on along the minus strand of NW_026879763.1, from coordinate 55,200 downwards.
TTGAGTCCATCTCCCATATATATTTTCGCCCGATATAATGTAAATGATGCACCAAATCCCCTATAAATTTTCCGATTGGCACGAAATTTGGCAAAACGTACTCAATTAAGTCTAGAATGATGTGTGTTAAGTTTTGGAAAATCTAAAGTTGATTTGTCTGTTCTATCTACAGAATATTGTATATATAAGCGCCTCTTGTATATAAAGTCGGCCCAGTCCGACTTTTGATCTTTCCTTACTGGTTTTTCCTTTAATGATTTACTGAACTTCAGCATGTCTGTTGAGGATCATTGATCTTAAACTCTCCTGCAGAGTTTACATGTGACATCATATCCAATAGTTCCCCGGGGTTCAACTCTTATAAAATTACACTCTAGCCTCTGGATTCTCTATGAAGACTTCTTGACCTTCATATTTTTCATAAAACTCACTGGTCTTCAGTTTTTCTATAAAAACGGTCTCACATCGTCTACAAATATTTTATGCCCTCAGCTCGTCTATAAGCATCCTAGTCTATAAAGTTAATTTTCGCCTCATCTACAAAATAATAAATGGGCTACATCTCGCATATAAAGTCTTTCTAGCCTTTAATTCATCTAAAAACACCTAGAGGCATAAAGTCATCTTCAGAGGCTTCAAGGCACTCAGCTCATCTACAAAAACTTTGTGACCTTAAGCTCGTATGTAAGGCCCTTCAGCTAAACAACTTCTGGTATAAAGCTATGTATCTTCAAGACTCATTATGTCTTTCAATATTCTCATTTATAAAAACAATTTTGCCTTCCCTTTCGTCCATTAGGAAACACAGACTCCAGCTCGTCTTTAAAAATTCCCTGGGATTTACCTAAATACTGTCCGTCCGTCCACACAGTTCACTTATTTGACCCAAGGACGAACCCTATTGAAATTGGAGAAAATCGGTTCATTCCGGTTCGTCCGATTTTTTGTAAATAGTGCACCAAAGTCCCTATATATCTTTCGATTTGCACGAAATTTGGCATAATGTACTGGATTGAGCTTAGAGTGATGTCTGCCAAGTTTCGTGAAAATCGGTCCAGATTTAAATATACCTACCATATATAGTTTCGTCCGATTTTATGTAAATGGTGCACCAAAGTCCCTATATATATTTCGATTTGCACGAAATTTTGCATAACGTACTAAATTGAGCCTAGTGTGATGTCTGCCAAGTTTCGTGAAAATCGGTCCAGATTTAGATAGTTTCGTCCGATTTTATGTAAATGGTGCACCAAAGTCCCTACATATCTTTCGATTTGCACGAAACTTGGCAGAACGTACTGAATTGATGTCTACCAAGTTTCGTGAAAATCGGTCCAGATTTAGACAGAGCTCCCATATATAGTTTCGTCCGATTTTATGTAAATGGTGCACTAAAGTCCCTATATATCTTTCGATTTGCACGAAATTTGGTATAACGTACTTAATTGAGCCTAGAGTGATTTATGCCAAGTTTCGTGAAAATCGGTCCAGATTTAGATACAGCTTCCATATAGTTTCGTCCGATTTTATGTTAAAGATTCACCAAAGTCCCTATAAATCTTTCGATTTGCACGAAATTTGGTATAGCATACTGAATTGAGCCTGGAATGATGTGTGATGAGTTTCGTGATCAGATTAAGATATATTTATATATCGGTCCAGATTAAGATATAGCTCCCATATATATTTTCGTCCGATTTTATGTAAATGGTGCGCCAAAGTCCCTATATATCTTTCGATTATCACGAAATTTGGCATAATGTACTGGATTGAGCTTAGAGTGATGTCTGCCAAGTTTCGTGAAAATCGGTCCAGATTTAAATATAGCTACCATATATAGTTTCGTCCGATTTTATGTAAATGGTGCACCAAAGTCCCTATATATATTTCGATTTGAACGAAATTTTGCATAACGTACAAAATTGAGCCTAGTGTGATGTCTGCCAAGTTTCGTGAAAATCGGTCCAGATTTAGATATACTCCCATATATAGTTTCGTCCGATTTTATGTAAATGGTGCACCAAAGTCCCTATATATCTTTCGATTTGCACGAAACTTGGCAGAACGTACTGAAGTTTCGTGAAAATCGGTCCAGATTTAGATAGAGCTCCCATATATAGTTTCGTCCGATTTTATGTAAATGGTGCACTAAAGTCCCTATATATCTTTCGATTTGCACGAAATTTGGTATAACGTACTTAATTGAGCCTAGAGTGATTTATGCCAAGTTTCGTGAAAATCGGTCCAGATTTAGATTCCATATAGTTTCGTCCGATTTTATGTTAAAGATTCACCAAAGTCCCTATAAATCTTTCGATTTGCACGAAATTTGGTATAGCATACTGAATTGAGCCTGGAATGATGTGTGATGAGTTTCGTGATCAGATTAAGATATATTTATATTTTCGTCAGTTCTAATATTGCATAGATAGATTGATTTTAAGTAATTGACGCGCCAAGGAACCAATATATGGTTGATAGGAACAAAACGTACTGAAATTAGTATAACCCAACCTGTGCCAAGTTCCGTTGAAATCGGTTCATATTTGGATATAGATTCCACATATATTTTCGTTCGGTTTTAAGTGCAAATGGTGTTTGTCAGATTGAAATTTTGCACAACGTACAAAATTGAGCATAGTTGCGTTTTCTAGAAGTACAGACATAGCCCAACGGCCCAACATTTGTCCCATTGTAACAAACGAATGACATGCTTATATATTGATCTAAGTTTATTCACATTTAGATAAATATCACATATTTTAGTTCATCCATTTTCATGTTTTTTGTACTGTTTAATATAGCCATAGTGGTGAAGGGTATCATATGGTCGGCCCCGCCCGACTTTACTACTTTCCTTACTGGTTTATAAAGTATTCTTGAACATTGGTTGCAGATCATCTATGAAGTTTTCATAGCCCTCAGTTCGGTTGTAAAGTCTCTCTGGCTATTAGTTGTTCTATAAAGACTTTCAAGGTTCCATCTTAAAAATAATGTCTGACCTCAACTCCGCCATAAATATACTTCAGTTCGTCGTTTATCACACCTTGAGTTTCAACTCGTCTAAGAAGATTACCTTATTCATCTATGAATACAAAATTAGTTTTGGTTCGTCTGAAAATATGTTCTGAGTTATATTAAGGTTCCATTCCAAAATCAAAATCGTATTTTTTCTCTCACACTTCGATTGAAGAAAGCGTTTCCATCAATTTCCCGCTCCATGTGAATTGTGTGCGTTCTGTCATCAATTTCAATTACACATATCTCATCTGTGTCACGATAGACGAACCCGAGGAAGCCCAAAAACAGCCAACTGAAACATGTTGTGTCTAAACAACTGAAGAAGCTTCAACAGAAACTCCCCAAAAAAATCTTGGAGTTAAAAGAGATTTCTAGTAAACTGAAAAGGCAACAATAACGACAACAACAATAAAAGCAACAATAAGTTAACAGCCCGAATGGCAGCCAAAACATTGACGACTTTGCGATAAAGTTTTGTGACGTTGTTGTAATGTTTTGTTTTTTCGATAGCGTTGTTGTTTTTTCCGTTGAAATAAACGACCGGAAATAGAATAAGGTTTGGTCGCCATGTAATGAATAAAGAAGAAGATGATGAAGAAGAAGACAAACCCAAAAGCCATTGTAGCAGCATCAGACAAAACGCAAGGCGTATGGCCATCACCCATGCCACCATCAGAGTGAGCGTTAACAGTTTTTCAACTAAAAGCAATGCACTGGGAGTGAGAGGCAGTGTGTATGTGTGTGTGTGCAAGTGCGTTTGTCTGTAGCCACAAGGAATGGATGGATATGACCAAAATGATATGTTTTTTCTGTTTTGATTAGGGCGATATGTTGTGTTTGTCAGCGCTTTTGTCAGGGGAATTAATACAATTAAAGGTTTGTGTCTTAAGTCTTTTGTTTTATAAAAGCCTTATTGTATATAAAGAAAAGCAATAGGGAAATCTGAAGACTAGATAGATTTTATAGATGGGTAAAATGTGGGGTCCTAATAGCCGATTGAAATTCCGGAGAGTTTTTTATGAAGGAGCTGATGATCTTGAATGACGAGTTGAAGTTCAGATAATCTTTCTAGATGGACTGGAGCTCAGGGAGTCTTTATATATGTGATATGGTATCTTTGTAGACGAGGTGATGCTTAGTGCAACGCAGGAAGTCTTTACAGAGGATCTGCACTTAAAAGAATATTTATGGAAGAACTGTAGAGGTGGGAGACTTTAGAGGAGCTGTAGCGAAGGAAATTTTTATAGACAAACTGAAAGCAGGAGTATATATGCAGACATGCATTCTTAATTGCCGACCTGAAGGTGCGCCAGAAAACAGTAAACTTAATAGGAAGTAATCTCTATCGGCGGCCTGAAGGCAGGAGTAATTATAGGTGACCTTAAATGATTTTTTTTATATTCGAGCTGAATTAGGTGTCTCTATAGACCATCTGAAGCAGCGAGGCTCTTCAGGCGAGCTGAATCTGGGGTCTCTATAGACCAATTTGAAGCAGGAAACTTAATAGGAAATAGTCTCTATCGGCGACCTGAAGGCAGACGTCATTATAGTTGTACTAAAAGGACTTCTTTATATACGAGCTGAATCCGGAGTCTTTATAGACCAACTGAAGCAGGGAGTCTCTATAGACGAGCTGAATCAGGAGTCTCTTTAGATGAACTGAAGCAGGGAGTGTCTATAAGCGAGCTGAATCAGGAGTCTCTATAGAGGAGCTGAATCAGGAATTTCTATAGATGAGTTGAAGCAAGGAGTCTCTATAGACGAGCTGAAGCAGGGAGTCTCTATAGACGAGCTGAAGCAGGGAGTCTCTATAGACGAGCTGAAGCAGGGAGTCTCTATAGACGAGCTGAAGCAGGGAGTCTCTTTAGACGAGCTGAAGCAGAGAGTCTATTTAGACGACCTGAAGCAGGAAGTCTCTATAGACGAGCTGTAGCAGGAAGTCTCTATAGTCGAGTTGAAGCAAGGTGTCTCTATAGACGAGCTGAAGCATGGAGTCTCTATAGACGAGCTGAAGCAGGGAGTCTCTTTAGACGAGTTGAAGGGAGATTCTATTATCGAGCAGAAGTGGGTCTCTATTTACGAGTCGAATGAAGTTGAAGGGAGTCTCTATATAGTTGAATAGTGTATCTGTAGACCAGCTGAAGGCAGGGGTCTTTATAGACGATCTGAAAAGAGTCTATAGACGATCTCATGGAAGTCTCTATAGGCAAGCTGATGAAATATTTATATATGAGGCCACAGCACTCCATAGGCGAGGAGTATTTACCAGCAGACTAAAGCAAGGAGTTGTTACAACCGACCTGAATGCTTATATGATACCTGAAGACGAGCAGAGTCTAGTATTTATAGAAGATCTACAGACGGAAGTCCCTTTAGCTGATTTGTGTCTCTACAAACCAACTGATTGGATTCTCTATAGGCGATCTGAAGGTTAAAGTGATTAACTAAAAATTTAAGGAATTTGTTGTTGAAGGACATATAAATTCGACCTAGCCGAACTATTTGTTATAACCTGACACAGCTGTTAAGCTGTTGTTTTTATTATTTGTTTTTGACAGTCGTAATGTGTAGATAAATGCAACATTTTGTTGTTCATGTTGTATTTTAGTTTTCTTGTGCTGTGATTTTTTTTATTCGTGTCTCTTAGCTGCAATCTGGGTATGTTTATTAAAGTGATGTTGTTGTTGTTGGTGGTGATGTTATTGTTTTTGGTGGCCACAGTATCATCATTGTCGTTCTCGTCATCATCATCATCGTCATTTTCTGAACAACAAAATCATCTTCATTGTCGAGGGGCAACGTCATGTGCGTTGCTGTTAAAAAATTGTCTTTTCCCGATGCTGCTGCAGCTCCATGATGCTTTAACCTTTTTGCTTTGATTTTGATTGTTAGCTGGCATTAGCCATTGCTGTTGTTGTTGGTTTTATTAGAGTTTATACTATTCTGATGTTAATGTTAAAACCGTAAACCTTCTTAGCGAAAGCAACAAGTATAGCCATAATAACAAACACACACACACACACAAACAAACAAATTGACAACAAAAGTCATCATATGAACAGAACAGAGTTCCAGCAGAACAAAGTTCCAGAAGACAACGTAGAAGTTGTATCAAAAAATTGAAGAGTTCTTGGAGATGTCTGGGCAGTCGTTGTTGTCCTCATCATCATCCTCATCATCTGTTGGCTTGTCGTAATCACATATAGAGAGAAAAAGAAGTAGAAAAAAACCAACAACATTACATGACTTTTTGTATGTTCATATCTTTGGCTGATTCATAAACTACAACAAAACTCTAAACATCAACTGGAGTAACAACAACAACTAAAAAATGGAACCAAAATAGCAAAAAAGTCAACTAAGCAGTTTTTTGGATGAGCTGAAGGGAGTCTCTGTAGAAGAGCTGAATGGATTCTTTACACAAGAGCTGGAGGGAGTCTATACAGTCCAATAAAGTAAGTCTTATACACGAGCTGATGTCATGGATTCTCTTTAGGATAGCTGAAGCCAGGGAGTCTCTATAGACGAGCTGAGGGTGAGTCTCTATAGACGAGCTGAGGGAGAGTCTCTATAGACGAGCTGAGGGTGAGTCTCTATAGACGAGCTGATGGGAGTCTCTATAGGCGAGCGGAAGGGTGTCTCTATGGACGGGTGGAAGGGAGTCTCTATAGATGAGCTTAAGGTAGACTTTATAGGAAGTCTATGCAGGCAAGTTTGTAGGTGACTCAAAAGAATTGAGTCTCTAATAACTGTTGAAGACAGTAGTCTCTATAGACGATCTGAAGGCAGTAGTCTCTCCAGACGAGCTGAAGGCAGTAGTTTCTCCAGACGAGCGGGCGGGAGTCTCTTTAGACAACTGAAAAGAGGGGAGTCTCTATAGTTGTGTTAAAGGGAGTCTCCACAGTCCAGCTGAAGGCAAGAGTCTATATAGACGATCTGAAGACAGTAGCCACTATACATGAGCTGAAGGCAGGAGTCTCTGCAGACAATCGGGTCATCTGAAACTAAAACGAAGGTAGTCTCTATAGGCGACTGAAGAAGAGGATATCTACAGTCCAGCTGAAAGCAGGGGTCTCTAAGGACGAGCTAAAGGCAGGGGTATCTAAAGACAAGCTAAAGCTAAGATTCTATATAGACGAGCTGAAGGCAGGCCCTATATAGTCAATCTGAAGGCTCTATATAGACGATCGGATGGCAGAAGTCTCTTAAGACGAGTTGAACGCAGAAGTCTATATAAACGAGCTGAGACCCATTGGTTCTTGCTGAAATATTCTTGATAAAATCCTCGTTAAAATATTTTTTAAAAAATCCTCGCTTATATTCAAAAATTCTGAGGGTCCTTCTTGAAATTTTCTTTAAAATATCCTCGCCTATCATAAAAAAATTCTGAGGGTCCTTGTTGAAATATTCTTTAAAATAACCTCGCCTATCAACAAAAACTTATAAGGGTCGTTGTTGAAATATTCTGAGGACCCTTGTTGAAATATTGTTTAAGAATTCTCGCCTATCTTAAAAAAATTCTGAGGCCCTTGTTGAAATATTCTTTAAGAATCCTCGCCTATCTTAAAAAAATTCTGAGGACCTTGTTGAAATATTCTTTAAGAATCCTCGCCTATCTTAAAAAAATTCTGAGGACCCTTGTTGAAATATTCTTTAAAATATCTTCGCCTATCATAAAAAATTCTGAGGACCCTTGTTGAAATATTCTTTAAAATATCTTCGCCTATCATAAAAAATTCTGAGGGTCCTTGCTAAAATATTCTTTAAAAAATCCACGCCTAGTGGTCTAAAGATCATTATTGAATTATATTCTTAAAAAAATCCACTCCTAGTGGTCTAAGGATCATTATTGAATTATATTCTTAAAAAAATCCACGCCTAGTGGTCTAAGGATCATTATTGAATTATATTCTTAAAAAAATCCACTCCTAGTGGTCTAAGGATCATTATTGAATTATATTCTTTAAAAAATCCACGCCTTTTGTATGCAGGTCCTTGTTGAAATTTTCTTTAAAAAATCCTTTTGTATGCACACCTCTGGGTCCGCTGGTTCTTTGTTGAAATATATTTTTTAAAAATCTTCGCATCTGGGTCTGCTGGTCCATTTTGAAATATTTTTTAAAAAGCCACGTCTTTGGGTCTGTTGTTGGTTTATTAATACTCTTTAAAAATCCCCACCTATTGGTCTGGTGGTCCATATTGAATTTTACTTGTGCTTGGCCTACCTCAATTACATTCACCCCAATTTGTCTGCACACAAAATGTCTCAGTTTTTTTCTTTTCTTTTCCAAAGATATGGGAAACAAAAAAACAAATTGTTACGCTGTCATTGTCCACTCCATCATCAAGATAAGACAAAATATTTATTGTTTCAAATTAATTACAGATCAAATTGTATATTATTTGCATTCGATTCAATGTGGGAGCTGTGGACCGACCAATAACACTCAGCTAACAGTAGTTGTGATTTAAAAAATAAAATCAAAAAAATAAAAATAAAATCATTGTAAGTCTGGAGCGCACATGGCGTTGGTGCTGTGCGAACAAGGAAAGATATTGCCATGTAAAATTCAATCTAGTTGATCCAGCTACAGCCGTAACGAACCACTTGCTGATACACGGCGGGGAGTCCGTCATATGGTGTTTAATGGTGATTATCATTAGAGACGGAATATGTCACCGAAATTGTGAGCGACCACCACTGGCCATCGGATTTGTAGGATATACCAATGACGTTAATGTGGATGGCGATGATGATGATCTGCTTACGAATTCAGTGATGATCGTCGATAAGATGTGGGTTATCTCTTTGAAACTCCACTACACTTGCTTTACATATTAGCACATCTCGTATTGTTGTTGACAAAATGTTCCATTTTCATTTCGTTATCTTCGAAGTGTAAATTTAAATAATCAAAATTTAAAAATCTTGTCTATGATTTTGGTTGGGAGTTAACCTGGCTGGCTGGCGGGCAGGCAGGCATTTAGGCAGTCAGAAACCACCTGCAGTTTTTCGATTTCAATTCTCTGTGGCGCCACACATTTCTGTTTACGGGTGTGGAATGTCATCCATTGGTCTGTCCAATTTGGCCTAGAAAGGTAGCACCCAAATGGACAGACAGCTATGCATGTTTGATCTGTTATTTTGAAGCACTAATTAAAGATCGTTAGTTATATACACATATATTTTTTTAACGTTTAAATATTAATTTTCATAATAAAAATATTCATAATTCATAGAGAGGTCCGTGTGGTTGTTGGTGCTGGTGTTGTTATTGCCGTTGTTTGTTGATATTTGATTTCGCTGTTTGTTTGGAAATCGTAGCATAGTAGGCCAAAATCAAATATTAAAAAAAAACAATATATATATATATATATATATAATAATCATTTTTTCGGGTACGTAATACTCGCTTGTTTCAGTTCATCTATGGAGCCTTAATGTGCTAGGTATCAGCTGTTTGTAGGGCTTCTTGGAATTAAATTCATCTATAGAGACTCCCAGCATCAGATCATCTATAGTCACTTCTGCCTTCATCTCGTTTATTGTGACTCCCTTCAGCTTGTCTGTAGAGACTCCCTGGCTTCAGCTTGTCTACAGAAACTTCTTGGCTTCAACTCATCTACAGAAACTCTCTTTAAGTTCGTCCATAGAGACTCCATTCAGCTCGTCCATAGGGACTCCCTTCAGCTCGTCCATAGGGACCCCTTCAGTTTGTCCATATGCACATCATTTAACTCCTCTAAGGAGTCTCCTGTCATCACCTCTCCTATATTGACCATTGCCTTTAGCTCGTTTATAGAGACTCCAATCTTCAGATCGTCAAAAGAAACTACTTGTAACTCGTATATAGAGACTCCCTTCAGCTCGACTGTAAAGACTATCTTCAGCTAGTCTATAAAGACTTCCTCCAGCTAGTCTAAGAAAATCCTTTTAGTTCGTCTATAAAGACTCTCTTTATGTTCTTCTTTTCTAAAAGGACTCCCTTTAGCTTCTTTGTAGAAAAAATCCTGGAGCACCATAATTTTTCAATTTGTTTCCATTTCGAAGCACTGTGCTACCATAGTCAACCATAACGACACGTAATGTGTTGTTCACTCTAGTTTATTAACCAATATTTGTATTTACCGAACAATTTATTTATTTTTTTTTGGAAATTTGTTGTAACCAGAACACAATATTTAACATTTAACAAAAAATTAAAACATATAATTTGCATAGGCAAAATATTTAGATTTGAAATTCAGTTCGTACCTCCTGCGAACTGAGTGCAATTGCAACAATTTTTTAATTGGATCGATAAAGTGTTTCGAATAAATGCCGTAATAAAAATATAGATTTTTGGTGAATATTTTATATCATAAAATGAGAACTGTGGTGTTTTCATTGTATAATTGTATGGATCACAAGGTGGAGAAGCCGAGAGAAACACTTCGAGTCTGGCAAGTATTCAAAATAAATCCTCGAAATATTTTTTTCACACAAAATATGATTTTTTGCAATGGAAATTTTTCTAGCGGGCCTCATAAAAAGCTGCATTTACGCAATAGAAGGCATTATGAAGTCTTATTAAATTTTTTAAATTTATTTTGATGTCAGAAGAGCTAATCAATCTATATACCAATATCGACCATTTTAATACCATTTAGTACTTTTGTTCTCATATAGTAAGTATTTCCAAAACTACCTCCATATCACAACACTACAAGCCTATTCTGGTCGCAACAGAAATATAGCTCTATACTAAATTTGGTATCATTTAATAAATTTTGTACTCTTGTACTACCTATTTCCAAAACTAATTCCACATTCGAGCTATATAGGTTCACTCAAATCTAAAATTTACCAAATTCAGTACACATTAATATAAATTTTCATATCTACCTACCTCAACTAGCCAATAAAAATCATATTTCCAAATTTCAAATTTCAGCATTGACCCAAATTTAATTTTAGTACAACTTAGTACATATAAGTACGAATTTCCAAAAAAAAAACCCAATCCTACACTCCAATAGTAATTAAGATTACTATTACCATTTACCATTTTTCAGGATTCCAGCTCGATCCAATCACCTTATTAAAAATAATATATGTGCAAGTTAGTACCATTTAGTACACATTTTTATACCCTTCACCACACTGTGGTACAGGGTATTATTTCTTTGTGCATATGTTTGTAACAGCCAAAAGGAATCGAGATAGACCCATGGTTCCTTTTGAGAATATGCATAGAGTCACTTTCTGAGTCGATTTACGCATGTCCACCCGTCCGTCCATCCATGTGAAAAAAGTACAGGTCGCATTTATGATACGATTTGGATGAAATTTGGGCCAGTTCACTTACTTAGCCCAAAGACGAACCCTAAATTGGAGAAAATTGGTTCAGATTTAAATATAGCTCCCATATGTAGTTTCGTCCGATTTTATGTGAATGATGCACCAAACTCCCAATATTTGTCCAATTGGGCCAAAATTTGGCACAGAGTACTGAATAGGGTCCAGACTGATGTCTGCGAAATTTTGTTTAAAATCGGTTCAGAGTTATATATAGCTCCCATATATAATTTTTCCCGATTTTTTGTGAATGATACACCAAATCCCTAATATTTTTCCGATTGGGACAAAATTTTTCACAGAGTACTGAATTAGGTCCAGACTGATGTCTGCGAAGTTTTGTTAAAATCGGTTCAGATTTAGATATAGCTCCCATATATAGTTTCGTCTGATTTTTTGTGACTGATGCACCAAACTCCCAATTAGGTCCATACTTATGCATGCGAAGTTTTTTTTGGAATCGGTTCAGATTTATATATAGCTCCTATATAAAATTTCGTCCGATTTTATGTGAATATTGCACCAAACTCCCAATATTTTTCTGATTGGGACAAAACTTTGCACAGAGTACTGAATTAGTTCAGATTTAGATATAGCTCCCATATATAGTCTCGTCCGATTTTTTGTGAATGATACACCCAAATGCCAATATTTGTCCATTGAGCAAATTGAGGAAACAATGATGTGTTATAAGGTATGTTGAAATCGGTTCAGATCTTAGGTCTTATATATATTCGTTCGATTTTATGTAAATGGTGTACCGAAGGGCCTATGTTTGTTCGATTTACATGAAATTTGGCAGAGGGTACTAAATTGAGTGTAGAGTGATAACAAAAAGCAAATGGTGTATGCAACGGTTGTTCAATTAGGTCCATGCTCCCATACATTATTTGACTCGATTTCATGCAAATGGTACCCCAAAGAATCTAAGTCTGTCCGTTTAACATGAAATTTTTCATTGATTTCAGAGTGGTATGTATATGGGGGTTTTTCAATAGGTTCAAATATCTATCTAGATAGCACATTAAATTTCACCCGATTCCATCTCAATGGTCTTCCAAAGATTGTATTTGTGTTCTATCTACAGGATATTGTATATATTAACATATCTGGTGAAGGGTATCTGGTGAAGGGTATCATATAGTCGGCCCCGTCCGACTTCACTACTTTCCTTACTGGTTTTCTTTTGGCGTAGCCCACATATAATAGTCCCGGTCGATTTTATGTGCTTTGAATGTACACCTCATGGTAGAGGGGTCGAACTAAACGGTCTTTACAGAGATTTTGTATAAAGTTTCATAAAAATGTGAAATGAGTCCACTCAACCCTAACACATATATACACAATGTCAGTATAAATATATACCACATATGCCAGACGAATCCAGCAGGTCTTGGTAATCTAAAATATATAGGAAATAGGTTTAAGGGTTTCTGATTACGGATCGGATACAAATAGAACAGGACGATGAAAACATACGAATATCGATTTCTCTTTTTGGCACCCTTTCTAATATCTGATGATCGTCATTTTTATAGTTTACTTGGAAGTCAAAACATCTCGCCTTGTGGTATTTAAATTACGACTAAAAATAATACGGAATAAATGACGCACAAGGACAGGCGATGGAAGGATGATATGTTTTACAAAAATCTTTCTCATTCGATTCAAGTTAGGACATGTTATAATGAACTTTAGTTACCAGCAAAACAAAACATTAGGTTATAACTCAAAAACTTGACTTATGGCGAATTTTTCCTTTTGAGGTTTTAATATATACGGCAAGTATTTTCGAATATTATCAATACCTTTTTTAGGGAATATAAGAGGAAACAATATTTTTAAGGGGATAGATTTTAATATCACTACCACATATTGGTCCATAAATAATTTACTAAAATCCCGGGAAATAATTCATTGGTAACTTTCTCCTTCAAATTTATCCCATAAAATTTATAAACTTTTTAAATACTTTTTCATTAAACTTATGTATTTGTTATCTCTCCCCATACTCAATGAAACAAGTACTGAAGAAGATAAAAAACTAAGATACGATTATACTAATTGGTATTTCATAACATAAACGTTAATGGCCGTCATCGTCATCATTGTCGTCGGAGCCTCAAATTCCCTCCCAGAAGCAATTAACCAATTATGAAATCATCAACATTATCTTCACTGGTGTAACTGGTATCTACGCTTATCCAAAGGCAAAGGTGACATTTTTCAAATCCATCTCTCCCCTACAAGAAAATTAAACGAAACCAACGAAAAACGTCTGCAATTTAAAAAGTTTGTTCGAAAAATTAAATATGTTAAATAAATGACTCCTTTATCTGATAAGATTAGGAGAAACAATATCTAATTTTTGGGATTTTTCGATAGCCTCTAACTTGCGAAGAGAGATTGAAACGTTTAACGCGCCTAGGAAGTTAGGCACCAAGGCACATCGGTATCGATAGATGGTGGATGCCGACCACACACATTCGTGTGTGTGCGCAGGGGATGCGTGCACAGTAGTAACGGCCGCTAAACGGCATTGTTGAAAGATGTAACCGCAGATAGCCGAGTCGAGCCGAACCGAAATCATGAAATATAATGGTAATGACTTGTTGTACCTGTGTAGCCGGTAGATATCGATGCCGGCTCAGATAACACATTAGCGTATCAAAATCTTTAATATTGTGTGAACACTTGTAAAATAAAAATTTAAATTAGATCAGTTTTTTGATAAGCGAAAAATATTTACCAAAGACGAAAAGGAAAAAAATAATACGAGAAATATTTTAGAGAAATCGTTTGTTTTGATTTTTTGCCTGAGCATCGAAATATGTTGATGTCTGTAACGAATCAAAAAAATATCTGGCAATCATCAGCGTCGTGTACCGGTGACATTAGATCTGATAAGAACCCCTTAAACTGTTAACATAAATTTGTCATTTACTGAATGGAAAATTAAAAAATAATTTTATAAATTACTTGTTTTATTTTTATTATTCGTCTACATTATTTAACTGATGACAGGGTCTTGATAGCGGAATTGGTTATTGGTATAATTTCCTTGGTGCATCGTGGAATGGATTATATGAATTAATTTGTAGTGAGAGTTTCGTTTTTTATAACTTTCTAAATATTGATCCGACAAAATTGTTTGTTTAAGAGTTAATTCCCATTTTTAAAAGTCATATAAGGCTACTATATAGACTATACTAAATATATAGATCCTTTCTAAAGAAGACTCTTAAAAATTATATGTAAGTATAATTGTCAAAAAATTCAAAATTATCCAACCCGCCTTATAGCCCACCAGTGCTTTGAAACGGATTGTCACATTATCGACCACATCAAAAATATATTTAACGTCCTTAAGTTCAGGATGAAGAGTTTATATCCTCCACCAGAATATGACAATCCAAAATACCTAAAATCTGGTCGAGATCTTTACAATTCTCATATTCATACAAGTAAAAATGTGGCAAGTCATGCTCTATCGAACTTTTTATACCCTCCACCATTTAGCGTACATTCCAAATTTCTATATAAAGTCGTTACCTTTATATGGAGATCGTGTCATGGTAAATTGTCTGTTGTGGGTTGTTTATACTCTTAGAAAATTAAATATCAAATCAGTGTATACCACCTACCCAAGATGAGGTCAGAATAGTAATCAATCTGCTGAAGAATAATAAAGCAGCAGGTGTCAATGGGTTACCAGCCGAACTATTCCAGACTGGTGGTCAGAGCAATCACCAGCTGATTAGTACAATTTGTCTAGAGGAGAACATGCCCAATGATTGGAACCACAGCATCCTGTGTCCGGTGCACATAAAAGGAGACAATGTGCCAACTGTAGAGGAATAAGTCTCCTTCCCATCGCATATAAAGTCTTTTCCAGCGTACTGGGTGAACGACTGAAGCCAATAGTCAATGACATTATTGGACCATACCAAGGCGGCTTCAGACCACCATTGACCAGATCTTCACTCTGTGCCAAATCCTGGAAGAGGCCCACGTCGACTATAAAACCGCATTAGGCAGCTCTTTTAATGCAAAGTTTTTAAAGTAAACATCTGCACCACCTGTAGATAGCCACCAGTGTAGGATACCCTATATGGAATAATTATGTTTAGATTGTTTGGTCTGTTCCCGTACTGCAAGAATCTACTACTCTTTGCTTCAATAACATAAAGGAAATTTCGTTATCGTAGCAAAAAGTAGTAGATTCTTGCAGTACGGGAACAGACCAATAATATAGCAAGCGGGACATTTATATGTATTTACAAGCATTGACCAACATTGAACATTTTTAGGGGAGAGTTATTTTGTGATTAAATCCCTCAAAGTGCCGACAATTTAGCGGGATCGTAATATGGGGGATTTTTTATAGCATGATGTTATAAAGATCGTTTTCGGCATTGATGTATGCCAATATCCAAAATCTTAAAATGACAAATTGTGCGAGTCTATGTCAAAACATGGTCCTAACTTTATTATTATCCGGGCCGTTCTATGCCAGCCTCCAAAACCCCGAAAAGCCAAATTATAACCTCTGCCGTAGGAAAATGTGGCTAATATCCATTGGGCGGGACCCTAATATAGAGGCTATGTGTATTCATTGAACTATTTTCTGCATAGATGTATGATTCGGTTATGAAATGCGGCTAGAACCTTCAAAATACATACCGAAAATTGGTCGGGATCTTTATATGGAGGCTATGGCAAAACATGAGCCTGTATTAATAATTATGCGAATAAATGTATGTCATCCTCTGAAAATCTGGCATGCCAAATTATATCCCATTTCAGCTATACCAAAATGTGTACTGTGTATTGCATATGGGGCATATGCAATACCAAACACCATAGGTGAAATAACAATGTAAGAGCAAAATTTCTAAACTCGATATTAATTATTGCGATTTCTATTGCGATTTCAATAGATGGACAGATAGATGGATATGGAAAAATCGTCATAGACTTTTATTCCGGTCAAGAATTTATACTTTTTGGGGTTCTGACGAATCTTTGGAGATGTTGCAAAGGGAATGACAAATGACCCTCCACTTTATGGTGGCGGGCATAAAAAATGGAAGTGTACATTTAATTCTAAATTTCCTGCAAAATGTTTTCTTATTCATTCAGAAAACG
The DNA here is from genome assembly GCF_032173495.1 of Musca vetustissima. Taxonomy (NCBI): domain Eukaryota; kingdom Metazoa; phylum Arthropoda; class Insecta; order Diptera; family Muscidae; genus Musca; species Musca vetustissima. Next base: position 38,693 of record NW_026879763.1, on the reverse strand, counting down.
AAATACTAAATTGCTAACGCTTAGAATGAATAGTTCGGCTAAGACCTTCAACGTACTGAAAATGTCAAACTACTGTTAGAAACAGCTCCTAGGACCATAAAAACATATAGAAAGAGTTTAATTCAAATCATGAGAATATATAGGTAATTTTCTGCCAAGAAGAATTTACTTTGACTGACTTTCCACAATTAGGGACAATTTTCTAAATTTTCATCTCAATGTTGGAACTTTGTTCGATCATGCCACCAATTTCTCGTCAAAGTATCGATTCTTTGTGAAATTTTAGCAGAAGTTCACGAAATTTGTTTACCCACTGTAGAAATGGAAAACGGTTTATTATTTGTACTGATTGCGACAGAACCAAAATATATGCTGCTAAGATTTTTGTACATCTCCATAGACTTCGAATCGAAGAAGAGGAAAGACGTTTATAATACATACCAAGTCTGTGGAAGAGATAAATATAGCTGGGATGCCAAGTCACACTTTCTTCTTTTCTATTTAAAAATTTAAGAAATTCTGCTGGACCTCGAAATTAAAAAATATTAAAATATTTTGAACATACATACCGACTTCAAAGCCAGATCAGTGGATACTGTCTTCCATCGGGTGGTCGGCCACATTGAGAGGAATATGGATTATTTCAGCTTTAAGGAGCCTACAACAACATTCCGCACTCGAATGTATAAGAGTCTCCTTAACTCTATTTGATTGGATTGATTGAATGCAGAAGCAGAATTGAAAATCTATGAGATCTTTCAACAGATAACACCACCGAGAGAAGTACTTGATGTGGCTCTTGGTGAGAAAGGTATTGGCCTATGAAGTAGTTTTGGTAAACAAGGTTCTTGATGATCACTGCCAACCATACTCAATATAATACAGGATTCTTTCTCAACAATGTCAAACTGGTCCAAAGTCAGTGGTCTTTGGGCTAACCCCACGAAGCTAGAAGAGATACTCCTCACTTGGAAACGTAAGATCTTAATATTTCACTTGTTTACCTTGAATGGAGTGACCTTAGAACTGTCATTGGAAGCCAAATACCTCTTAGCAGTTCTAGGTCACAAATTAATGGGAATAATGGATGTTGAGGGTCGCACTAAGATGGGTATAATATCAATTTTCTTAGGCAAGAACTCCAGAGGAAAGAACGGTAACGAAATGGAAATCGTACTCTCTGTACTCCCTATGCATGGTGGCGGGAACTTGGCAAAAGAACGCTCTTGACCAAACTGAACAGTGTGCAGCGATCGGCATCGCTCTTTATAACTGGTCTCGCAGTTAAACATTTCAAGCAGCTTTCAATATAAACCCTAATGTCTACCATCTGGATCTATAGGTTAGGTTCAATGCAACTATATGTGCTTTGGAGGAGGTGCTGGTGCATATGTTTAGGTATAAATAACTAATATAAACTAAGATAACTTTGTAGCGGGTTTCAAGAGCAAATCTTAGCAATTGCGTTTGTAACTCATCGAAATAATCATTTCCGACACTATTACGTATACATATATATTCTTGATCAGCCTAAAATTCCATGACGATCTAAGCATGTCAGTTTGTCTGTTGTAATCACTGCAGCCTCTAAACGAATTGATATAGATCTCCAACATTTTGCATAGAGTCTTTGGCTGCGGCAGGTCAACATCGAAGATGAACTACATCTGTCCACGTGTAGGCATAGCTCCCGTATAAGGGTACCCCCATTGTCAGTATTTAGGGGTTCTTGAGCGCGTTTTTCACTGTAATTTGGTACATTGGGTTATTTTTAGGTACCAAATTTCTCCACCTACATTTTTAAATATAGATCATTTTTTTTGGTATCTCCAAATTTTCTGCATTTTGGATTTTGAGCGCGATTAGTATCTGATTATTACCGAAAATTATAAGCGTTGTTTTTGACCATACCTGGATCCTCATGGAAAATTTCAAATCGATCGGCGCTATCGGTCCACCATCTAATGTTAATGGGTTAATAAATAATATATGAATACGTAAGCACTTGTAAATATTTAAGTGTAACTCCCACATTCGAGTACATACGACAATAGTTAGTATCAATTTAAAGGTCAACCACTACTCTTGGATATTCTACCAACACCTCGACTCTATGTCCTTCAGGGGTAAATATATACGCTATAAAATACAAATTTTGTCATATTTCACACAAAAGTCAGGGCCCATTTGACCAGATCTTTATCAAAACAGGCATGCTTATTCTTTCGCCTTCTCCGTGTAAAAATTCGCGATGTTTGGGGCATAATTATGACGTCTGAAGCGACCAGAAAATAGAACAAATATAAAGTTTTTGGTCCATTTCATTCCCTAAATATTAACCGATTTTACCAAAAACAACCCATCCTACATGCAAAATTTCGTGAAGATTGGTCTATAACTGTGGCCTGTATCGTGTTTACAAATTATAATGGACAGACGGATGGACGGACGAACGGACACACATGCTTAGATCGACTCAGCTAGTCCAGATATGACGATCGGTATACTTAAAGGTGGGTCTAGGACCAGTATTTCGCGGCGTTATAAACTCTTGGGGCTGCATAAAACTATAATACCCTAACAACAGAGAAAGGCAGATTCCAGAATGTACTATATCGGCTCGCCTTGGCCCTAGCCCTTATATAAAACCACCTACCGATTTAATATTCGCTATTTCCTATGCATCATTCGCTATTTCCTAGTCAAATCGCTATTATCGATACAACAATTTGGCCCGATTTCATGTCAATGGTAACCAAATGATGGTACATTAATTCTAACGACAGGTTATATAACAGTATATATGACCAAAATTATAAGAGAAGGGCATATGGTGCGCTTGGTTTAAATCGGTATATACCTAACAAAAAGGATCATAAGAACATCTCTTGTATATGTCCAAAGTGATGAATAGTCGACCGAAAATAATTAAAATCTGGTAGCGGTTGAATCCAGTAGATTTTTAATGGCTTCTAACAATTGCCTTGTGGTACCACAAGGAATCAATTGGTGCTTAGTCTATAGTCGATAATCCAGTTCTGTAATGCTTATAGTACTTTTTACAAAAAATAAAATAGTTTGAAATTCTTTATAATTGTCACTGATCCTAATTTCTTCAGAGATCCACAATTAAAATTGCACTTCTCTCTCATATTTTTCTTTATTACATCAATATTCAAATATCCATAGTATCCACACATGGCCTTTATATAAAATTACACATTGGGGCAATAAATTTTCATCATAAATTTGTCATTCGATACCAATTTCAGAAGCACACTGACCACCTTTTTGCGATGCAATTTCAATATTTAATCATATCAGAATGGCTGGCAGAAAGTGTGGTGGTGTAGTGTGTGGCTTTATGTCGCCCAAATAAAACTAAAAAAACAACAACTTCGAATTGTATTGAATTTTACCAGTCACACCTTCCACTTACACCAGCTCCACACGCGAAATGTATTCCCCGCACCTTCGGCTCTAGGAATTTGGAACGATGCTGTAATCAATTCATAATCAATTTTCATTTATCTGCTACAATCTGGACACCTTAAACATGTCAAAAAGTGAAACACTTAAGCTGACAGTTTCCTAGAGACAAATGTGTTGTACGCTCGCGGAAGGAGGTGCAGCGAAGCGGCGAGAACGAGATAATCTTCCAGTGTTATGCTAAAGCCAGAACAATTTACTTTTAAGAACTTGGAAAAAATGAAAGAAATTCAAGATCGAACACAGAGAAAAAAGTTTGCAACTTACAAGCCATTCGTATTATTTATGATCATTTCGGGAATTGTTCGACTTACAGTAGTGGTTTTGCGGTAAAGAAAGAGTTCTCTAAGATGATGAGGTAGAAGAAGAATAAGAAACCGAAATGTGCATATGTTTAGTTAGGTATGGGTGTTTGCATGGATTATTTTCGTTGCTAAAAACATTAAAACAAATCAACGCCTAAAACCTTAAAACATTCTTATGAAATTCTTATCCACGCTTTCTTTCTTGCTGAAAAATCCACGCCTCTGGGTCTGTTGGTTCTTGTTGAAATCTTCTTAAAAATCCACGCCTCTGGGTCTGTTGGTTCTTGTTGAAATCTTCTTTAAAAATCCACGCCACTGGGTCTGTTGGTTCTTGTTGAAATATTCTTTAAAAGATCCACGCCTATTTTTCTGCAGGTCCTTGTAGAAATATTCTTTAAAAGATCCACGCCTATTTTTCTGCAGGTCCTTGTAGAAATATTCTTTAAAAGATCCACGCCTATTTTTCTGCAGGTCCTTGTAGACATATTTTTTAAAAGATTCACGCTTATTTTTCTGCAGGTCCTAGTGTAAATATTCTTTAAAAGATCCACGCCTATTTTTCTGCAGGTCCTTGTAGACATATTTTTTAAAATATTCACGCTTATTTTTCTGCAGGTCCTAGTGGAAATATTCTTTAAAAGATCCACACCTATTTTTCTGCAGGTCCTTGTAGAAATATTCTTTAAAAAATCCACGCCTATTGGTCTGCTGGTCTTTGTGGAAATATCTTTAAAAAATCGACGCCTATTTCTATACAGGTCCTTGTTTAAATAAAAATCCTGATTTAGAGATCTGCAGGTAAAAATATTTTCAAAAAATCTTTGGATCTTCTGATCCTATTTCAAAAATTATTTGTCGGTAGTACCCCATATGTATTTTGTGTAACATTGTTGGAACCGAAAAATCACATTTGCAATAACTTGTGGTTTCCGAACTGCTGGAAAAATACACCAACAAATATTGGCTTGTCTGTAACAATTGGAGCAAACGTGAAATGCCTGATGAAGTCTAAGAATGTTTGAAAAAAAATAAAAGAAATGTTAAGAGCCGGTCCTAGTCAGTCACTCATGTGGCTCTTTGGAGTTGGTGGATGGTGATCGTAGCACCAAGCCACTTTAGTGGGGCCGGCCGGTAGCATGAAGAACAACAATAATAACAACAACATTAACAATAACCACAAAGTCAACAAGTAAAGAGCGCCAATGGATATGCAGATTCCAATAATTTCGTTTTCGCCTGTCATAACAACGATAGCCCAGTATTTGGTGCAACCAAGCCATGGACCATGGAAGCAATCATCATCGTCATTCTCCAACCAAGAGAACAACCTCTTTTCGCTTAAAGTAGTGGCCAACCAACCAGCCAAACAAGCAAACAATGTGGCCTTATACTGACTTCTCGAGTGGTGGTCCTGGTCTACTGTTCAGGGAAAAAACAAAAACTCATAGCCAAGGAGCCTCCATGCACATTAGTTGTTGTGGTAGTTTAGCACGCGTTAAAATAGTACCGCAACCACACAAATCACACTTTTGAAAGGTTTACTCTGAACGTCCGATGATGATATTGATGATGGAAGGAGGAAATGTAGTAGAAGTTGTGGGCAAGAGGAGGGTGGTGAAACTGGAGGGGAATACTGAAATACCCTTAAACGCTATCGATGAGGTTTGTTGAGGATGTGATGCCGACTATTTCGATATGTAACACATTGTGAGGGAACAATACCATTAAATTTCTACAGAGACGTTGTAGGAGAACGAAGGAGGTAGATAATAACTCTGGACCATTTTCAATGGAGATTCAATAGTCTTTAATTGATCTTATATATGGGAAAAATCTTCAAGAAGTCGGCTATAAAGAAATATCTTCAATTAGTGTTACACAGGCAGATATTTATTGGCAGATATATTGATTAGTTCCTCTAAATTGATCAATTATTGCCAGAAGAACAATCGACGTTACTTTTCTAATCCTGAATTATCCCAGTTAAAATCTACAGCCCTGCTGCTGTTACAATAATTACAAAAATATACTCAGGAATTCTTTGCTCTCGCTAGTTCCAGTACTCGATACCGTTGGGTAAATAGAAGGTTGGCACATTTATTTTTTTTCCTCCGCTTCATGAAAGTTTTGAAATATTTTTACGAGTGAATCGCTATCATAATTTAATTTTTCTTCTTGTTGTTGGAACTTCAAAACCAATTTTTTGCTGTGCTGTTTCTAATTTTTTTAATAAACAGGTGAATTCAGGTGATTTCATAACTGGACGGGATAAACAACAACAACAACAACAACAAATGTTGAATAGAAAATATGGAAGAAATGTTGGAGAAGACCGAATGACGTTTCACATTCACTTGTTTTTGATGATGACAGTGGGTCGAGGCAATATTAAAAATAAATTTCACAAGGACCATCTTTTAATAAAAGGGATTATGCAGCTTTATTAAAAATAAATAAATCAACAAACACCGCATAAGCTCAAAGAGTGGATTTTCAACTTGCAGAGCAAAATATTTCAGGAGTCCCAGCAAAGCTCAATCGTGGATTTCTTAAAGAATTTTTCACAAGGACTTGCAGAGCCACTGGCGTGAATTTTTTAAAGAATATTTCAACAAGAACCTGTAGAGCCACAGGCGTGGATTTTTAAAGAATATTTCAAGAAGGACCTGCAGAGTCACAGGCGTGGATTATTTCAACAATATTTCAACAAGAACCAGCAGACTCAGAGGCGTAAATTTTTTAACAATACTTGAACAAAGACCAGCAGACTCAGAGGCTTGAATTTTTTAAGAATATTTCAAAAGGGACCAGCAGACTCAGAGGCTTGAATTTTTTAAGAATATTTCAACAAGGTCCAGCATACACAGAGTCGTGCATTTTTTAAGAATATTTCAACAAGGACCAACAGACTCAGAGGCGTGGATTTTTTAAGAATATTTCAACAAGGACCAACAGACTCAGAGGCGTGGATTTTTTAAGAATATTTCAAAAAGGACCAGCAGACTCAGAGGCGTGGATTTTTTAAGAATATTTCAACAAGGACCAGCAGACGCAGAGGCGTGGATTTTTTAAAGAATATTTCAACAAGGACCTGCAGAGACACAGGCGTGGATTTTTTAAAGAATATTTCAGCAAGGACCTGCAGCGACACGGGCGTGGATTTTTTAAAGAATATTTCAACAAGGACCAGCAGACTCAGAGGCGTGGATTTTTTAAGAATATTTCAACAAGGACCAACAGACTCAGAGGCGTGGATTTTTAAGAATATTTCAACAAACACCAGCAGACTCAGAGGCGTGGAATTTTTAAGAATATTTCAACAAACACCAGCAGACTCAGAGGCGTGGATTTTTTAAGAATATTTCAACAAACACCAGCAGACCAGCATTTTTTACAGAGGCGTGGCATTTTTTAAGAATATTTCAACAAACACCAGCAGACTCAGAGGCGTGGATTTTTTAAGAATATTTCAACAAACACCAGCAGACTCAGAGGCGTGGATTTTTTAAGAATATTTCAACAAACACCAGCAGACTCAGAGGCGTGGATTTTTTAAGAATATTTCAACAAACACCAGCAGACTCAGAGGCGTGGATTTTTTAAGAATATTTCAACAAACACCAACAGACTCAGAGCCGTGGATTTTTTAAGAATATTTCAACAAGGACCAGAGAAAATCTGGTCAATGGTGGATTTGGTCTGAAGCCGCACTGGTATAATGTCATTGAGCATTGGCTTCAATCGTTCACACAGCACACTGGATAGCACTTTATATGCGATGGGATGAATGCTATTTGTGCACGGGACACATCATGCTGAGATTCCCATCATTGGGCATACATTCCTCTAGCCAAATTGTACTAATCAGCAGGTGCATGCTCCTGACCATCATCTGACCACCAGTCTTGAATAGTTCGGCTTGTAACCCCTCAGCTCCTGGTGCTTTATTGTTCTTGAGCCGATTAATTGCTTTTATGACCTCATCATCTCTTATTGGTTCTGGGGTGTTTTCCGCCCCTATTTGATACCAGAAGCTTTTCAAAATGCTTCTTCCAGATCCTCAACACGCTGTCTGTATCTGTCATCAGGTTTCCTTCTTCATCTCTACAGGAGGATGTGCCTGCACAAAAGCCTTCGGTTTGGTGTTTTAATCGTTGGTAAAATTTCCGGATTTCATTCTGACTCCTGTACATCTCGATTTGCTCACGCTCATGTTTTTCTTGTTCTTTCTTTTTTCAGAAAACACGTTTCTCTTCTCTTCTTTTCTCCCGATAAAAATTTCCATCACATTACGTGTTGCTACTGTCTGCAGGGTTCCCCTATACGCTGCGTTTTTCAGATCAGTAGCATTACGACACTCCTGATCGTACCATGGATTTCTTGGTGGTGGTTTTTGGTACCCAAGTGTTGCTTTTGCTGCAGTATGTAGGGGGTGGGCAATTCTTTGCCATTGCGCTTCTATACTATTATCGGGACAAGAAGAGTTTTCGTGAAGCAGGTGGGTAAGTTGAACGGAGTAGGCCTCGGCTACCTGTTGTGTTTGCAGCTTTTCGACGTCGAGTTTCCGCGTTGTGTTAGATCGCACCTTTGCTGCAACATTAAGACGAATCGATATTCGCTCCTCGGATCGAACGTCTAATACACTGCAAGAATGCCTTCCGTCTATCACAACATGATCAATTTGATTTCTCGTTGCTTGATCAGGAGAAATCCAGGTGGCCTTGTGTATATCGGGATCCTTGAATCTGGTGCTGCTAACTACCATGTTTTTGCTGCCGTGAAGTCAATCAACCTCATGCCGTTGTCGGATGTTTCTTCATGAAGGCTGAATTTTCCGACGGTGGACCCAAAGGTATTTTCCCTTCCGATTTTTGCATTAAAATCTACTAGCAGAATTATAGAATTTTAATGTCATGGCCAGGCCAGCGATCATATGCTGTTTCTAGGCGCATATAAAATATATCTTTGGTCTGCTCATCTGGTGGTGGTCTTTTATTCTCCTGTTAACCATAAATCCGCAACCAAATTCATGACTCGTTTCATGGCATCGTAATCGTCTGATTTACTTACGCCTGTCCCTTTCCATCGCATTTCCTGTAATGCAATAATATCGGCTTTGTACTTCTTGAGTACATCCGCCAAAGCGCTTATTCTGTACAAGGTGCGCACATTCCAAGTGCAGATTCGCAGATCGTGTTTTTTTACATTTGCGGCGGTCGTCGACATTAGGGGGTTTGGTATTCTTTTTCTTTGCTTTTTCATAGTGGGAGGGGCTTACCGAGTGTGGGCAACTAACCCGACGCCTCAACCTGTATTTTGTTCACAAATTATAATAAACCGACGGAAGAACACACATATCTGAATTCATTTAGCCGAGAAATGACAATCGGTACCCTAAGTGTTATGAATAGAAACAATATTTTGCGGCGTTATAAACTCGGGTCGGGTCATTATAAGTTTTATAATGCCTTACAACGTAGTTGTGAAGTGTATACAAATCAACGCCTATGTTGAGTGGATGACCTAGGAGAGTGCATGAAAACCCGAGAAGGAATAATTCGCCATAGGTCAAAGTTCGGAGATATGACATGATCATTTTTTTGATGGCGACCCATATTATACACGAAGAGAATGGTTCATAACTTGATTTAAGTTGTTGTATTTATTTTTTGAATTCGGATTGTTTTGTATAAAATTTTGTTCTTCTAATTCGATTCCTTGTGTGTCCTTTTCATCTAAAATGTATTAAATCAGAATCCAATTATAACAATAAGCGATTTTGTATCCTCACTGTATTTTACCAAAATGCTGCTCATAAGATGTGTTGGTGTGGACCTTCATGCTTATGAATCTGCGAATCCTTCTTAAAATAGTCTTCAAAAGTCCACAGAAGTTCTTCTTAAACTATTTGTAGAAAATCTATGTGTATGCATATTTTTTTAGAAATCCATTCACTTTCCACTGTACCCAACTATCATATTTATGCGGCTGCTGATGATGACCAAGTCAGGCCGGTCGGTATTCCTCACAATGTTGATGATGATGATTTTCATTGGCATCTATTCATTGTGTCCACTTGTCGCTGATGGTGATGAAGGTGAATGAGTGAAGGCAAACAGCGCCTGTCCACCATACGACCAGGTGGATACACATGCGCATATTTATATAAGTGTAGTTGTTGTTGTTCTCTTCTACGACGGTTATGTTAGACAAGAAAGTACAACAAAACTAAAACGGCAATATCTAAAACATTTCATTACGCTAAAACAGAGCACATATATTTTCGATTTTTGCTGTTGATATTGCGGCATGTGCCATGTGTCTCTCTGTCTGTCGGTTGTTCGGTATGTTACGCTGGCATTTGAATAGAGGAGTAGTCTTTATTGGAATGGGATGTTTGAAACAACACATTCATAACCATGACTACTGGCGGTGGTGATGGTGGCAACTACAACTACACTACTACTACTACTAAGTCATTATATTAAACTTTATTGCTTGTTTTTGTTGTTGCTAAAAACATGTATTGGTTCGTGTTGTATATGTACCTAGCTTGGAATCGAAAACAACAACACCATCATTCCATTTGATAGAAATTGCCAACAATTTGATACAAAAAAATTGATCTAAAATATGGTTTTCGTTTAGCATTTAGCAACTAAAAGAAATGTTGATTTGCGGATATTTACAATTACGAATCGGATCGATCGAACAAGCAATGATGATGACAATCATGACAGAAGAAGGGTGTCGTCATAAGTTCGCCAGGATTATGGCAAGTTGTTCGAAAGTGTTTTTACATTTTTAGTAATGACCACATAGACGGGAGTCATACATATTTTATGTGAACTTATGGGTTTCAAAGCCGGTTGCATTTGTATTTCGGAATGGAGCATAAGTAAATGACTCGGTTAACAAGTACGGAAAGTAATTACCCTAATGGGCTTTGTAAGTTCCAGTATTAGAGTCATGCTCAGCAGATGTTCTTATCTTAATTTCTGCGTCATTTAGGAATTTATAAGGTGCCTCTGTTTTGAAAATCCAGGAATGGGGAATTTTTTGTTTGCAGTAGAATTTTGCTGGAAGATTAATCGTAACAAAATCCTCAACTAATGTAACAAAGAATGTTAGCTACCCAATCAAAACGCAAATTTTGAACTACAGCGAATTAAAATGGGTGTCCAGAATCCCAAAATTCTTAAAATAAAGGGACCAGTAAAGATAAAATTAGAACTAGAACTGCCTGCAAACACACAGCGGGCATGTGCAAAATTTTGGCATTGCAATAGACAAAACCTCAAAACATTATAATTTACAACCAGCGAGTGAAGTAGTATAGTTTGACGGACACCATATACGAATATGTATACCGAATTTATAAATTTCAGGATATCCGCTTTATCCGTCCTCTATCCCATATGCGTCAACCATCCTAAATTAATACACTGACAACATTTCCAGATCATGTTGATTTTGTCCCTTCCACACAGAGTCTAGGTGCATATGACCCGATCAATATTTTGACTGAATATCATCGAAAGAGCCTTAGCAAGATCTATCTCACCGTTTAAAATTTCTTGATGTGGATCCTCCCATTAGCGACGTTCGGGTCATAATTGTGACCTCTAGAACGGCTAGAAAAACAGACAAAAATTCCGTTTAGGTCCATTCCATGCCACTAAATATCATTCGATACCCACCGATAACTATGTACTTGACTATTACTGGAACTTCATGTCAAATTTCATAGCCATCAGCGCAAAATTTGCGACCTGTAGTGTGGTAATGAGTATACTAAATTATATCAGAATACGTAAACCGTTGTAAATATTTAAGTATAAGCGAACAAACCCAAGGAATAACCATGGTCAGATCCCCTTTGCCATGTAACCGGCTATTCCCCTTCGCGACGTTCGTATCATTATTGTGAGCTCTAGAGACCAAAACCGGACAAACATAAAGTTGTTGATCCATTTCATCCGTTAAATATTAACAGATCCAAAAACAATAGACGTTAATATTGAAATGGAAATGAGTCTGGTCCATTGTTTACAAAATATAATGGACAAACGGACGGATACAAATATCTCGATCGATTCAGCTAGTCGAGATATGACGATCGGTATAGGGTCAATATTTCACGGCGTTACAACCTCTTGACGCTACTCAACATATTTATGTAGGGTATAATAAGTAAAACCCATATTAACTTCGTCTGGGCCTAGCTTGTTTACCCTCCACCATGTGGTGTGCATTCAAAATTCCTTATAAAGATCGGGACCCTTATATGGAGACTATGTCATAGTAAATTATTTTGAACGTATCGATTAATTAAGCATTGTGTGAGGGCTATTAAATACAATGTCCTACATTGAAGACTTTCGGGGGAGCAATATTTAATTTCCCTGGCATCCGTATTAACAAGTGACGACCACTTCGGGATTAAAACCGCAAATGGTTCGGGTTCTTCTTTAGGTCTACATTAAAAGCTTCTGGAAAGATATTTTTACCCTAAGGAAACCCATTATGTCAAATGTTGTTGTAGCAGTTTTTTCTGCTAATCTGGTATCGTTTTTAAATTCAGGTTCATAAAAGCTGCGACCCGTATTGGTTGTGTTCAAAGTGACAACGGCGGTTAGGTGAGTAGATTTAGCTGGGACTTGAGGAGGTGTAGCGTGTCATGTGGACCAGATTTCAATTATATCAAAACACTCCGATTTGTCGCAGCTATCGATGACGGATTTTCTCAGAGGATTGTATTCACCCGGTATCTCGAGTTGGTTTGTCAAGTGCATTAGGGTGAATACGATTTAATCCTGCTTGATAGGCATGTTGACCTATAGTGTCACTTTTGTAGATAAATACCTCTCTCTCTCTCTCCAGATCATGAAGATCCATCCTGACATGCCTGGGTAGTGGATACCTATGCAAAGGTAGGTATCCGAACTCCCTACCTTTGGATAGGTATCCATTGCATCGATTGCATCGATAACATTTTATTGGATAGGCGTACAATAAGCTTCTTCGTTCCCTCGTGTGTAAGGTCTATTGGAGTCGTGAGGAGACCCCCATGTTGCAGTTTTTGCCACGTAGGTTAGGAAATGTTTAAAAAACTTTCAAAATACTGTAAATATGTAGGTTTCTTCTTTTTATGGAGATTATGTCAAATAAGGACCCAAATCAAAAGAAATCTTGAAAGATGTTTCCCGGAATGCCAAATTACAGATACTTCGGAAGGTAAATGTTAAGAAATCCTTCAAAATATTTTTTGAAAACTCAGTGGCTCTTGGTATGTACGTGTTTGTTGAAAAAAATTTTAAAAACTCCACGCCGTTTGATCTGCAGATCCTTGTTGTAATATGGTCCTTATTTAATGTTCATTAGAAATCCCAACCTTTAGTTCTTCTAGTCCTTGTTGAAATCTTTTTTAAAAATCCTCGCCTTGGTGCCTGCTGATCTTTGCTAAAATATTTTTTTAATTCACGTCTCTTGATCTGCAGGCCATTGTTTAAACATTCCACGTCTCTTGGTCTGCAGGTCTTTCTTGAAATATTTTTTAAAAATTTCACGGTTTTGACTAAGGTAGTCCTTGCTCATAATTTCTAAAACCACCAAGCCTTTGGAAAAAATCATCGTCTATGCTGTAATAGATCTCTTCCGTTACTTTCTTTCCTCTCTTCCTTCTCACCCGCTAAGTAACAAATCAAGTTTGCTTATTTTTTGTACTCCACCACAAACTTCGAACATACTAAATTCCAATGGCGTTCCAAGATGATTTATGTCCATTCTGCCAATTTATTTTCTTAAGGCCCCTACATCATGGCATAGTAAATAAAATATTTGCATATTCTCTGACAACTGAACAATTACCATGGACCGGCAATTAGTATTAGCACGGATCAATTACTAACAATGTTCAAAATAATCAAGCGAAAGTTTGTCATCATCAAAGATTGCCTCCTGACTGTCCTAGCAATGATATACGAGAAGTCATAAGCAATTGGCTCTCTCGACTAGCCGGTCGACAAACAGGGATATCATTGACCCAGCACCAGCAATCGTACCATTCCTTGTGCTAGAAAAACTCATGCACACATTGTCCCCCTCGATGGCCATCATCGACTAAGTAAGCAATAGCAATAACAACAACAACATAGATATCAATAACTTAGAAAAAAAAATAGTTCACATCCCGAAGAATTAGCTTTTGTTTTAATACCAATAGCTTGAGGTTAAACCACTATTTAACTAAGAGACAGCCATGGCAAGATGGGCAGATTGGTAGACGGACGGGTGAACGGACGCCAAACATATCAGCGGTTAATGGTCCATACTAGAACCAACGACACTCAATTCTAATCAGAACTAATACATCATCGTTGCAAAATGTGAGAGGATACGAACTAAACAAAAAACTAAGGACAGTGGTTACCACAGACGAATAGGAGTGGATTTTTAAAGAATATTTCAAGAAGGGCCTGCATACAAAAAGGCGTGGATTTTTTTAATATTTCAACAAGGACCTGTAGTGGATTTTTAAAGAATAATTTAGCAAGGACCTGCAGTTCCAGAGGCGTGGATTTTTAAAGAATATTTCTACAAAAACCTGCAGTCCCAGTGATGTTTCCATACCACTGCCCCAAACTACTCACCTATATACATATGCTGAATGCCGCCACATAACCATTAAAACGGGAGTACATACGCGGAACATATTCGTTTGTTATTGGTGGGGGATGGCTGAACGCAGCCAACTTCTCAGCTCTACTTGGTGGCGGCCTCCCATAACAACACCATGCTGGTAGCCAGCAATCCATTAGTTAGATTTGTTGTCATTTCTCGGCTAGCTTGTTGTTCCATGCTGTCGCTGTTTGTTGTCGTTGTTGTTATTGTAATTTGGTCTCTCGCTCTCCCTCGTGCCGGATTTTTTCATCAAATGTTATTAGCAGACACACGACTTGTCGCTCGAGCCTTTCTTTGCTTTTGTTTCTATTCTGTGGTCAGTGGCAATGCGCCCGACTTTGACACAAACGAATGACATTAAATTCCACGTGCATCGATTGTCTGGCAAGCATATGCATAGAAGTATGCCTGCCTGCTGCCTGTTTGGCTGCTGGCCAGGCTCACTCACTCATTCCCAATAATTTCGTGGATACCTGTAATGGGGGCCAATGCGGCAACCGCCATTTGATGGCCCCCGAAAGTAGTAAAGAATGTTTGTTGTATCTATTGCGAATATATTTCATCGGATACCACTTAATACACGGAATGACAACTATGAAAGACGGTAGTCATTTGCCTCGCTGTTAAAAATGTAAAGCAAAAGGCAACAACAACAGCAGCAATATTTGATACTTCACCATGAAATGAAGGTTACTAAAAGCAAAGTAGATCAACGGCTTTAGAGGTAGGAGCGAAATATATTTTTTTTTATTTTTGGTTGCTGGCTAATGAAGATTATATTTGTAATGATGCTCATGATTATTAAGTTGGCGGTGGTTGCGGAGTTGGTGGAATCCATTTGTTTATAATTTTCACGGAATGTGAAACTGTGGGACAAATTGGTATTAGTAGTAATGTTGGTACCTTTAAAAACATTTTTAAAAAATCCACGCCTTTGTTGGTACCTCAAAAAAAGTATTTTTTTATATAACTAGATCTGAACCGATTTTCACGAAATTCTGCACACAACGTTCCAGACTCAATTCAGTACGCTTTGGCAAATTTCCTGCAAATCGAAAGATATATAGGGACTTTGGTCCACCTTTTACCTTAACTCGGACCAAAATATATATGCGAGCTATATCTAGATCTAAACATATCTAGGCATCATTCCAGGCTCAATTCAGTACACTATGCGAAATTTCGTGCAAATCGAAAGATATATAGGAACATTAAATCGGACGCAAATATATATGGAAGCTATATCCAAATCTGGATCGATTTTCTCGAAGCTTAGCAGACATCACTCTAGGCTCAATTCAGTACGTTATGCCAATTTTCGTGCAAATCGAAAGATATATAGGGACTTTGTTGCACAATTTACTTAAATCGGACGAAACTATATATGGGAGCTATATCTAAATCTGAACCGATTTTCACGAAACTTGACAGACATCAGTACATGCTCAATTCAGTACGTTATCGAAAATTTTGTGCAAATCGAAAGTTATATAGGGACTTTTGTGCACCATTTACATGAAATCGGACGAAAATATATATGAGAGCTATATCTAAATCTGGACCGATTTTCACGAAACTTGGCAGGCATCAGTCTAGGCTCAATTCAGTACGTTATTCCAAGTTTCGTGCATATCGAAAGATATATAGGGACTTTGGTGCACCATACGAACGGAAATATATATGGAAGCAATATCTAAATCTGAACAGATTTTTCCCAATTTCAATAGGGTTCGTCATTGAGCCAAATATATGAGCTGCGCAAAATTTCATGCAATTCGGATTATAAATGCGACCTGTACTTTGTTTACAATTTCACACCAACAGACGGCCGGACGGACGGACATGCATAAATCAGACTCAGAAAGTATTTCTACGCATATTCTCAAAAGGAACCATGTGTCTATCTCGTTTCCTTTTGCCTGTTACAAACATATGCACAAAGACATAATACCCTGTACCGCAGTGTGGTGAAGGGTATAAAAAAATAGCGTTTTTTAGTTTTCTAGTCCCACTATTGTAACAAAAATTACACACATCCACCGATGATGAGCACATGCCTTTGGTAATGGCCTCAGTGCATCGTTGAACCATTTCTCTTTTCATCTTCATGGATTTTTCTCTATTAGAGAATGACATTTTTTGTTGGCATACCTCAGTTATTTGAGCCTTCTTCCCTGAGTGCCTAAGGGCCATGACCAATTGCATTTTTCAAAAAATTGTAGATCATGGCTCCTAGGTATGGTAGTTGGTTGCATTGCATTTCGCCGCGATTGCTCTTACCGACTGTCTTGTTATCAAAAGCTCATCATTTTTAAGTCTGGTTTGTTGGCAAACTTCGTGCTCCAAATTGCCCTCAGCTTCAGGTTGGTTTCTGTTGTACGAACATTTATAAATGATTTCGAACAAATGTGACTGATTAATTTTCCAGTGATAGGATGTTGTTGTTGTTGTTGGGTTTTGAGTGCACGCATAAATTAATGTCCAGTTATGAATGAGTTTTGGACATATTTGACAATTAGCCGTTAATAATTTGGTTACATTTATGGGGTATGAGAAGGCAGAGGAGGAAATCAAATGCCCTCATTTGAAAAATGAAAATAAAACAAGCGATGATGTTTTATTTAATCGGCCGTCCAATAAACGTTTTGTTTTCATAACAAACAAAGCTATGATTATAATGGTAGGTCACGCAATGACTTCTGTATGATTTCACGTTATTCTGCTTCTACGTTCCTCCTTCTATCGACATTTGTTTCCTGTTCCCTGCTTTTGACATTTAACATTGGATTATGGTCTTTTCGATATCTATGAATTATGTGTGGCATTGCTAAGCTTCTGGTCACTTTTTAACCAATTAATACTGATAAGCAGTTGGTTATTGATGGGCAGCACCCGAGTGTGTGGATAATGGTGGAGAAGGAGGTCGGTGTTTTCAGTTTGAGCCAGTTTATTACTTAATTGAAAACGATTTAGTAAGGTTTTAGTGGTTGCAGTGGAAAATTGTTGCAGGTATTGTGCCGGAGTGATATGGAAATTGATCTACATAACTTATGTCGTTTGGGATAAGAACTAATGATGATGATAAAAAATTGGTATAATCAAAGAAGGGATTGCTTAAAATTTTTTCGAATAATTTCAAATATTTGCACGAAGTACATTAATCTTCAAGAGGAAAATATATTTTTTTAGGAAATTTAAGCTTTAATATTTGTGTACGTATTTTTTTAAAAAATAGAAACCTCGTTAATGTTGGCCGGGCCGAACCTTTTATACCCTCCGTAATGAGTGATGTTATGGAAATTTGCTGTCAGGAAAAAGCAGAGATTGACACTGAACTAAGAACTGGAACATACTGAAAATGCAGTGTGACTTTTGTACATCGAAAGTGTTCTTTAAGGAAGTTGTGTGTCCATCAAAGTTCCGCAATGACCAAGTAAATCAGATAATAATTCAAATATAAAAATTTCGGTCGGAACAAGAGTGTATATTAAATTTTGTGATTCCGCTTGAAACACCTCGATAGTTTCGTATATAAATTATAAAGTATATATATTATTGATCAGAATTATTCTATATCGATTTAGCCATGCTCGTCTGTCTGTTGAAATTGCCTTGGAAATCGAATATTTAATATAGAGCTTTGGTATTGAAATTGGAAAATATCGGTCTACGTTTTGGCATAGTCCCTATATAACGTTACTAAACAATATTCTGCATTTTACGGTATTGTTTTGGTGTAGCCCCAAAAAGTATTATTACATAGTGCAGCACTAAAATATTGAACCAATGGGGACCGCCAAAATCTAAAAGCGTTTATAGTATATAGTAGTGGAAGAAAAGCCCTAGCTGGGTTATGAATTATTAGCCAAGTTTTTCTACAAAATTAGGGGTGAAATACTACTGAACAGTGAAAATCAATATTTCGAGCAGTTATTTGAAAATTGTTCAAAGTCGAAAAAATTAAAGTCATGTTTAAACAAAACCCTTAGCTAATAATTCAAAACTCAGCTTGGGTCCCGATTGGTTCAAAATTATTATGTTGAAAATGTGTCACAGTGTTATAGGTCCACTTTTTTTATAACGCCCATATAATTGCAATGTCGCATTTCGGGAATTTGACTGTTTATACATACATATATGTGCAAAAAATGATCAATAGAGGTTAAAATGTGGTCATATCTTCCATATAAAGGCTAAAGGAGACCAGACGATATGTGCCAACTATAGGGGAATAAGTCTCCTTCCCATCGCATATAAAGTAATATCCAGTGTGCTGTGTGAACGATTGAAGCCAATGGTCAATGTCATCATCAGACCATACCAATGCGGCTTCAGACCTAGCAAATCCACCATTGACCAGATTTTCCCTCTCGACACATACCACCTATTTGTCGACTATAAACGACTGAACGGATAGGGCTGTCGAATGTGGCGACAACCCTATCCGTTCAGAGGTGTTTAAAGCCATGTCTGCGTTCGGCAAAATTAATACCGCTATGCAGGATAACTTTAAGTGGCACAAGGTCGGCAGTTAAAGTAGGAAAGGACCTATCGGAGCCCTTCAATACCGAACGAGGATTCAGACAAGGTGACAGTTTGTCGTGTGATCTTTTTAACATCCTACTGGAAAAGGTCATACGAGACGCAAAGGTGAACAGAAATGGCACTCTGTACACCAAACAACACATGTTACTCGCCTACGCCGATGACATCGATATAATGGGTCGAATATTGCGAGCGTTAACAGCCACCTTTGAACAAATTGAAAAGGAGTCTGCCAAAGTGGGTCTGGCAGTAAACGGCGAGAAGACAAAGCTGATGGTATCAACGCGCAAGACGTCCAGTAGACTTGGACCAACTGTGGAACTTGAGAACTACAGCTTCGAGGTAGTTAAAGATTTTACAAACCTTGGTACCGCCTAAAATAAAACGAATGACATCAGTTTTGAAATTCGGAGAAAGATTGTTATGGCCAACAGATGCTACTATGGTCTAAGTAAGCAGTTTAGAAACAAGGCCACCTTCGCCAGACCAAACTCACACTTTACAAGATGCTGATACTACCCGTGCTATTATATGGATCAGAAGCATGGATACTTGCGCAAGCAGATGAGGCAGCTCTTGGGGTGTTTGAAAGAAAAATTCTCCGAAAGATCTACGGGCCGATCTGCGTCGACGGTGAATGTCGGCGTCGAATAAACCACGAGCTTTACAATTCATATACGGACATCGACATAGTCAGTCGTATTGAGCTGCAGCGACTACGGTGGCTAGGCCATGTTGTGCGGATGAATGAAAATGCCCCAGCTCAAAAGGCATATAAAAATGAGCCTACTGATGGTTCCTGTAGAAGGGGAAGGCCACGAATTAGATGGAAAGACCAAGTAGAAAACAACATCTTGGAACGTGGTCTTTCAAATTGGTGGACTTGCGCACAAGACCGGCGCGCTTGGAAATCTTTTTTAAGCTCGGCTTATGGAACAACCGTTCTGTAAACAAGCCAGCTAAGTAAGTAAAGGCTATTTTCGGTATGTGGAAGATTTTAGCCGATTATTTATATTAAATTAAAAATATTATAAATTTACAGAGTTAATATTTTCACGTAATGTCCATATAAGCTTATATGGAACCCTAGGGTTCTGAGTGTTTTATTCAATTTGAATATGTACCCTATGGTGGAAGATTCACTCATTTAATAATAAACGTTATAATATATTTCTTTAGCAAATATTTTTATATTAAATTTTTCTTTAAAAAATATTTAAACCAATAAGGAAAGTAGTAAAGTCGGATGGGGCCGACTATATGATACCCTTTACCACTTTGGCTATATTCAAGAGATGCATCCTAACAGACCTCGAATTTTTGAAGCACCATTGACATGAAAGTGGACTACTTTACACATATGATCTGGGTCTATAAGTGAACCGAGCGCTGTTGAAGATATAATCTCCAGTTCATCCACAATCATCAGTTTATTTTTAAGTGAGCCGTTTAATTCTTTAGTGCACAACTTGCTAAAAATCGGACGAACATATATATATATATGGGACCTATATCTAAATCTGAACCGATTTCAATAAAACTTGGACCACTTTAGGCTATCATAACTTCAGTTCGTTGTGCAAACTTTCGTGCAAATCGGACTAAATGTGACTCTTTGGTGCCCCATTTGCTAAAAATCGGACGAAAATATTTATGGGAGCTATATCTAAATCTGAATCGATTACAAAAAACTTGGCACACGATAGGTTATCCTAACGTCAGTACGTTTTGCAAAATTTTATGCCAATCGGCCTAAATTTGACTCTTTAGTGCCTCATTTGCTAAATGTCGGACGAAAATATATATGGGAGCTATATCTTAATCTGAACCGATTTCAATAAAACTTGGCACACGTTAAGCTACACTAACTTCAGAATTTTGTGCAAAATTTTGTGCCAATCGGAATAAATTTGACTCTTAGGTGCACCATTTGCTAAAAATCGGAGGAAAATATATATGGCAGCTATATCTAATTCTGAACCGACTTTTCTCAATTTCAATAGGGTTCGTCCCTGTCCTAAATAAATGAGCTGTGCCAAATTTCATCCAATTCGGATAATAAATGCGACCTGCACTTTGGACAGACGGACATGCATAAATGGACTCAGAAAGTGATTCTATGCATATTCTCAAAAGGAGCCATGGGCCTATCTCGTTTCCTTTTGCCTATTACTTACATATGCACAAAGACATAATACCCTGTCCCACAGTGTGGTAAAGGGTAAAAAGATCCAGAATTCTTTGAAAACATTTTTTTCACACCCAGACTTTAAATTTTATAGAAAAATGTTGTTTAAAGAAGTAAAGACGATATTAAGTTTGGTCCGGCCATGTCATGACGATGACAATCAAAATATTTAAAAATAATGGGGGCTCCTAAGAGAAAACTTATAATATGATAGGACCTTGAACATATCGAAAAACAAATAAAAGATGATTGAAATTCTCAAAATATGTAAGGCTACCGTTATATGGGGCTATAATAAAACGGAGATCAACATCTATATATTTTGGTAGTGAAATTTGGCAGCCAATAACAATACAAAATTGCAAACAAATTCGGTTGAAAAACGTCTCCAAAATTCTCAAAATACCGAATACCCAAGGCTGAGGGTACCGTTTTATGGGGTTAATATTATTAATATTTTGAACGGAGATATGCTATGCAATGGGAACCTAAATACAAAACTACAGCTAATTCGATTGAAAATCGTGTCCAAAATCTCCTTTCACCAAAAAGGTGGACCGATGTATCCCATTTGCAATACCAAACATCTTAGGAGTACTAGCAATGTCTATGCAAAATTTCAAAATTTTACGCTTCTGATATTTCTCAAAAAATATTTTTTAATCCACGCTTGTGACACTCCTTCAAAAGTTAAAAAAAGTGGTATATATATATACATTTGTTTAAAATCAACGCAAAAATAAATTACCCAAACATATTTTTTTTTAAAGAAATGAATTCTTCCATTTTTTTTCAAAACATTTTATAGAAATCATATTTATAGTTTTTCTTAAAGAAATATTTTTAAAAAAATCCACGCTTATTGAATAAAACTCCTTGTTGGATTCTTTAGATATTTTAGAAATATTTGCCATATAATAAAAAATTCCATCAAACTGTTCCGCATAATTTGCAAAAACGAGATAATCTCCAATATGACATATCTATGGGAGCAATTTAAGTAAATATTGCTCCATCATCTCATATTCATATTATGACTACTACTTTGTGGTCAATGCTGGCTAGATGGCTGGTTGCTTAGATGACTGGCTGGATGATACTAGGCAGCCGTCATGGACCGATGATTATTATCCAGTAGCATTTTGAAGAAGTAAATAAAACAAATGGTTGCTGCAAAAAAGTAGAAAACCACAAAGCCATCACAGGCAAATCGAATGCAATAATTTTACGATTAATAAACACTTTAACCGCAACAAACACTCAACTCAGTCGCGCAGTCAGTCAGGCAGTCAGCCAACTAACTGCAACACTGCAATTTCTATGCAACATTTACCAATCGATGGCACGCAACATTAAAAAAAATGGAAAATCTTCTAAATGACAGTTAGATCGATGGAGTCACTGCTGACAAAAGGAGCAAAGCTTTTGGAGAGAATGAAAAATAAATTGAAAAAAAGAAGAAATGATGACGATGATCACCACAATGACCGCCATTTGAGAGATCAGCATATGCTGCCGGTATTTATTTATGAACCATTGGTAACAAAGAAAAGCCGGTTAGCAAAGTCATCGCAAGCACTCATCCAGAAGCAATAATAGAATAATGGCACAATTTTGTGTTTTGAAAGTCATGTCTATGTTTATAGTTTGGGGATTTTACCAAAAGGGCCCTTGGAAATGGAAAACTCAAAAGTATGGATTTCTAAAAAATATATTTGCAAAAAAATATTAAAGGTCGTATTAAAAAAAAAACAACACACATAAAAGATTTTTTTATATTTTCTGATTTAAAAAAATTTTGACGTTTTACAGAATAATTCAATCAGAGCATGGATCTTGTCAGGGTATTATGACTTTGTAACGCCGCGTAATAGTGGTCCTTTTGAGAACACCAATCGTCACAGACTCTAGCAGAGTCGATCTAGACATGTGTGTCCGTCCGTTCGTCTGTCCATTATAATTTGTAAACACGACACAGGCCACAACATGGGTTCTGTCCAATGAAGACCCCTATTTGTAAGGATCGGTTAATATTTAGGTGATGAAATGGACCAAATACTTTATTTTTGTCGGTTTTTCTGGTAGCTCCAGAAGCCGCAATTATGACCTGAAGAAATTTTACATGGAGAAGGCGATCGGGCCAAAGAATAAGCATGACTGTTTTGATAAAGATCGGTCAATATTTAGGGGGGGAAATGACAAAATTTGTATTTACTCCTGGGAAACATAGACCGAGAAGTTGATCTAAGAGGAGTGGTTGGCCTTTAAATTGATACCAATTATATTAACGTATGTACTCGGATGTGGGAGTTATACGTGAATAATTACAGGTGCTTAGATATTATTTAGAAAATCATTACCACATTAGAGGGCGGAAATATAGCACTGATCGCTTTAAAATTTTCCATGAGGATCTAGTTATGGTCAAGGCCAACGTCTATAGTTTTTGGTGATGATCTCATAATAATATTGGGATGAAGTGGACCGAGAATTTAATTTTGTGTGTTTTTATGAGTCGATCTATAGGCCACAATTGAAAGCCGAACGTCACAACACAACCCACGGTGAAGGGAATCTGGACAAGTAACTAGAAGGGCTGTACTGAATATTAGTAATATTTGTTGACGTCTAGTCGGTCAAGAGGGTGCAAATATCGCGTAATATTGCCCAAGCTCAGAATATAGAACCACAGAAAGCTTTTCGTGGAAGTTGTGTAGGGTATCATATGGTCGGCCCCGTTTTCTCCGATCAATGGTGTCTAAAGAACAATTGAAGAGAGGATTTATAAAAGTTTTTGAAAATATATTGAGTTTTGGATTTTTTATAAAAGTTTTTCCTAAGGAAATATAAGAAATAATTAAAAAAATATAACAAATTATTAAAAATATAGATTTCCGATAAAGAATGGAGAGATTAAAGGTAAGATTAAAATATTATTTTTGAAAATTTCCGGTTGGAAAATTTGGTTAGAAAATTCGAAATTCGAAAATGAAGCGGGATCATTAAAAAACAAAGACCTATGCTGAATGTTTTTAGGGAAGACGTTTTTATTTTATTTTTATTTTATTTATTAAGTTAATTAATGTTTTTCCTGTACAACAAGACAAAAGTCTTATAAGTGGCAGTACAGGATTATATATATAATCACATGTCCATAATTTTTTAATAATAAGTATCTTAGATATTATAAAAGTGGTAAGAATGGAAAAAGGATACATTATGGAAAAGGATACATTATGGAAAATAATAAATATGATTAATTGAGTTGAGATAAATTAAAAAAAAAATTGAACTACAATAAAAAATAAAAAAAATGTTTCTATTACATTTGTTAATAAAAAGAAGATTAGTAAATCAAATAAATTTTATGATCAAACCTAACGTTTTCAATTATGAAAAATGTTGTACAAGCCGTTTTTTGAAATTACTTATATTGTTAATGCATTGCAAATCAGATGGTAGAGCATTCCAATCGCGTATCGTGCCAATGTAAAATTGTCTCTCAGAAACCAGGCTCTTCCGACGAAAAGGTATAATTTTTCTTCCCCTATGTGATCTTGCAAATGTAATTTTTTCGAACAGGTACGTTGGTTTTTGTTTGAGAATATTTCTATGAAGGAGTTGTAGAGATTTGATTTTAAGACGTGAGTCGAAATTTACTCCATACAGGGATTTAGAATACTCTGAGACATTTTGTCTCTTACTTAGGCCATACACGTATCGTGTTATGCTATTAAATGCGACATTTAATTTATGACGACAGAGGGAATCACAATTGGCAAACAGCTCACAACAATACAATAAGCTTGGAACTAGGAAAGTTTTGGCCAGCAGACAGCGAATATTTGGAGGTGTGTATGAATGTGTTAGCCACAGAGCCCTTAATTTTGAGTAGGTTTGTCCTACGATAGCAGTGATATGGTTGTTCCAGCTTAATGATTTGTTGAAAATTACTCCAAGATTTTTGGCGCTGGATACCAGCTCGATTTTTTCATTGTTGACAAGAATGTCAGTATGCTGCAATGACATTTTTCTGTTTTTGTGAATGATCAAGCATTTTGATTTAAGCGGATTCAATAATAGGCCATTAGCTTTAGCCCACTCGCATAATCTAGAGAGATCCTGATTAAGAATTTCTACACACTGACTTATATTGTTTAGGGAGCTACTCAAAAATACTTGCACATCATCTGCGTACATGTGTGCTTGACTATGGTGAAGTTGATCAGGAAGATCGTTCGCATATAAGGAGAAGAGGAGTGGACCTATGATGGATCCTTGGGGGACTCCTTTTTTTACAGCCATAGGTTTAGAGATCAAGGTTCCAGTGTAAACTGACTGAGATCTATTTGAGAGATAGGACGAAATTAGTTTTGTAGAAGTTGTGGAAAAATTAAAAAAACGACGAAGTTTAAAATACAAGTTTTGATGGTCGACGGTATCAAATGCTTTTGAGTGATCAAGCAGAACAAGAAAACATATCTTATTTTCGTCAATCTCGCACCTTATAGACTCTGAAACTTCTATAAGAGCAGTGGTGCAGCTGTGCCCCGCACGAAAACCAGATTGAACATTACTGAGCAGTGAGTTTCTTTGAAGATACTCGGACATTTGTTCCTGCACGATTTTTTCGAATATTTTTGAAAGGAAGCACAGAATTGCAATTGGGCGAAATTCCGAATTTGATTTTGGTATAGGTATGATTTTTGCATGCTTCCAACGACTAGGAAATGTGCTGGAAGTGAGTATGGAATTAAAGAGATATGTTATGTATGGCAGTACAGAAGGGAGTAGTATTCGTACAAACTTGGGGTCAATTCCGTCAGGACCAATGGCGTTAGAAGTAACTTCTTTAAAGCATTTAAGAACTTCATTATTTGAAACACCGTGAAATTCAAAATTCCCATCACTAGATAGATCATTTAATGTCCCTGAGTTAAATCCATAGTAAGACGGGTCAGAGTCTAGAGAAGGTACGTTAATAAACTTTTCATTGAGTTCGTCCACATCACCATGATACGTTTCGCGAGCCATACATTTTCCTAGACCAATGTCATTGACAACTTTCAATTTATTTTTTGAATCAAGCGCAGAACTAAATTTTGTGTGATAATAATTGGATTTTGCGATGTTAATGCGGCTATTAACTCTTCTTCGGGCGGAACGGAAAACCTCATAAAGCTCTGGCGTTTTAAAACGCTTCCATCTAGAGTAAGCTGTATCTCTTTCGTCGATACATGTTTTAATAGACGAGTTGAACCAAGGTTTATTATTATTATTTATTTTAGGTGATATCCTCTTAGATATGACAGGAACAGTTTCGTTATATAGTGTAAGTATATTTTCTGTGAGAAATTCGACTTGTTGATCGACAGAAATGAGGCCGTATAAACGATCCCAGTTTACTTGGTGAACTTTCGCCTCTATGTCAACGAAATTCAAATTCCTATAATCACGGAATGATATTACTTGGGTTTCCTTTTGAACATTAAATTTATAAGCTAGAAATATTAAATCATGTTTTGAGAAACAGGGTGCGGATATTTGGTCATACAGCAGAACGTTTTTCAGATTATTGACAAAAAATAGATCGAGTAAAGTGTTTACTGTTTATTAATAAGTGATAGATCAAGAAGAATGTTCGAGTTAAAATCTCCGGAAAATGCCGAAAATGTGTTGGGTTGTTCTTTATATGGGTACTATGTCAAAACGTGGACCAGAACGAAAAACTTCTGCAAATATGTTTGTCTTTTCTTTTTTAGTGAAGAGATGAGGCTCAAACCTTCAAAATATCTAAAACTTGGACCTGACCTTTCTATGGTAGCCAGTCCAAAATTGACCAGTAAGGAAAGTAATAAAGTCGGACTGGGCCTATATATGATACCCTTCACCACTTTGGGCATATTGTACATATGTACCCTAACAATTACATGTCAATGTTCCCTCGAAGAAACATATTCACGCCTTTCTGCAACCTATTGTAAATTTAATTTCATTAGGTCAGATTTAGAGTCGTCTGCGTACCCTGGGACACATTTCTGGAAAACGATGTATAGCAAAATTGATACAAAGTATTCGGTACGTCGCACTGTTAAAATTTAATCTCAGTCATACACCCGTTCGAAATACATATGGAAGCAATTTCAACAAAACGCAATAACGTCATTCATGTCTCAACTTGATACGTTGTGCAAAATTTCATTCATTCATTTATGTAAAATCGGACGAATATATATATGGGTGCTATATCTAAATCTGAACCGATTTTAACGAAACTTAGCACACATGTTTCTAGGCTTAATTCAGTACGCTGTGCCTAATTTCGTACAAATCGAAAGATATTTATGTACTTTGGTGCATCATTTACCTTAAATCGGACGAATATATATATATGGGAGCTATATCTAAATCTGAACCGATTTTTCCCAATTTCAATAGGGTTCATCCTTGGGCCAAATAAATGATCTGTGCCAAATTTCATCTAATTCGGATCATAAATGCGACCTGTACGTTGTTTACAATTTAACATCTACAGACGGACGGACATGCATAAATCGACGTAGAAAGTGATTCTATGCATATTCTCAAAAGGAACCATGTGTCTTTCAAAGACATAATACCCTGTACCACATTGTGGTGAAGGGTATAATAATTTTCGTCATGAATGTATGTAATCTTTCAAATCTTTTGGCTAAATTTTTTAAAATTCTGAAAATAAAGAGGGACAATTTGAATGGAAGCTATACCAAAACATGAGCACTTGATGTTAATTTTCCACATAGATGTATGTCAGCATCTAAAACCCAGATTTTCAAATTGCATTCACTTTGGTGGGATAATGCGGCTAAAACCTTCAAAATACTGAAAATGGGATTGCATTGGGAGGGATATGCTAAAACTTATTATACCATTTGCCATGGCAAAATATATTTTCTTTATGAGTACTCCAAGTGTATTTTTTGTTGTAGGTCTGCAATATTCGATTTCGTTTTAAAGGCCCACATATTGCTTATTCGTACCTGCAAATCCGCCCATACCCATCCACGTGATGATTATTTCTTTTTCCCGATATTCCGCCAAAACAATTTTCGCTTACAGCGATTATGAAGGGAAACATGACGGATGCTTAAATGTTCCTTTGGGTAAAAAACTATTCACAATGCAATGCAATTTTGCAACGTGCCATTCATACGGTAGTAAAAATGCTTTGCAACAAAATGTTTTGGTGGTAAATATTTGTAGCCCCTCTCTTCTTCATCATCTTCTACCAAGCTTACTACATTTTTATGGTATTATGAATATTTTTATTATTTGTTTTGAGATTTCCTCTCACTCTCATCTTCTTGAAAAATTTAATAATTTTCCTTACACACACACACACGAAATTTTATTACAAATTTTGTTTTGTAGTGGTGCGATCAATTCATGTCTGTAGAAGAAAAAATAAAAATTTAGTAGCAAATGGTAGTAGCATCAAAGTGGACAGTTATTAGATGAAAATATTGATGGTATTCAGAGTTGCTGTTGTAATTTTGTTGTTGTTGTTGTTCGGTTTCATTGAAAGTCATTCATACATTTATTCATTCATTGATAGCAATGGATTACTTTGCAGATGTTTTTGGCATTGCATTTATATTCGTCATCGCTATCATCAGCATTATCGGTCAAATATGTATGTCGATCGGGGTAAAAAACAAAAGCTGGGTTAAAAACGACTTCTGAAGACACTAAGTAAATATTTTTATGTCATTGACAACTTTCAATTTATTTTTTGAATCAAGCGCAGAACTAAATTTTGTGTGATAATAATTGGATTTTGCGATGTTAATGCGGCTATTAACTCTTCTTCGGGCGGAACGGAAAACCTCATAAAGCTCTGGCGTTTTAAAACGCTTCCATCTAGAGTAAGCTGTATCTCTTTCGTCGATACATGTTTTAATAGACGAGTTGAACCAAGGTTTATTATTATTATTTATTTTAGGTGATATCCTCTTAGATATGACAGGAACAGTTTCGTTATATAGTGTAAGTATATTTTCTGTGAGAAATTCGACTTGTTGATCGACAGAAATGAGGCCGTATAAACGATCCCAGTTTACTTGGTGAACTTTCGCCTCTATGTCAACGAAATTCAAATTCCTATAATCACGGAATGATATTACTTGGGTTTCCTTTTGAACATTAAATTTATAAGCTAGAAATATTAAATCATGTTTTGAGAAACAGGGTGCGGATATTTGGTCATACAGCAGAACGTTTTTCAGATTATTGACAAAAAATAGATCGAGTAAAGTGTTTACTGTTTATTAATAAGTGATAGATCAAGAAGAATGTTCGAGTTAAAATCTCCGGAAAATGCCGAAAATGTGTTGGGTTGTTCTTTATATGGGTACTATGTCAAAACGTGGACCAGAACGAAAAACTTCTGCAAATATGTTTGTCTTTTCTTTTTTAGTGAAGAGATGAGGCTCAAACCTTCAAAATATCTAAAACTTGGACCTGACCTTTCTATGGTAGCCAGTCCAAAATTGACCAGTAAGGAAAGTAATAAAGTCGGACTGGGCCTATATATGATACCCTTCACCACTTTGGGCATATTGTACATATGTACCCTAACAATTACATGTCAATGTTCCCTCGAAGAAACATATTCACGCCTTTCTGCAACCTATTGTAAATTTAATTTCATTAGGTCAGATTTAGAGTCGTCTGCGTACCCTGGGACACATTTCTGGAAAACGATGTATAGCAAAATTGATACAAAGTATTCGGTACGTCGCACTGTTAAAATTTAATCTCAGTCATACACCCGTTCGAAATACATATGGAAGCAATTTCAACAAAACGCAATAACGTCATTCATGTCTCAACTTGATACGTTGTGCAAAATTTCATTCATTCATTTATGTAAAATCGGACGAATATATATATGGGTGCTATATCTAAATCTGAACCGATTTTAACGAAACTTAGCACACATGTTTCTAGGCTTAATTCAGTACGCTGTGCCTAATTTCGTACAAATCGAAAGATATTTATGTACTTTGGTGCATCATTTACCTTAAATCGGACGAATATATATATATATATGGGAGCTATATCTAAATCTGAACCGATTTTTCCCAATTTCAATAGGGTTCGTCCTTGGGCCAAATAAATGATCTGTGCCAAATTTCATCTAAATCGAATCATAAATGCGACCTGTACGTTGTTTACAATTTAACATCTACAGACGGACAGACAGACAGACGGACGGACATGCATAAATCGACGTAGAAAGTGATTCTATGCATATTCTCAAAAGGAACCATGTCTTTCAAAGACATAATACCCTGTACCACATTGTGGTGAAGGGTATAATAATTTTCGTCATGAATGTATGTAATCTTTCAAATATTTTGGCTAAATTTTTCAAAATTCTGAAAATAAAGAGGGACAATTTGAATGGAAGCTATACCAAAACATGAGCACTTGACACATAGATGTATGTCAGCATCTAAAACCCAGATTTTCAAATTGCATTCACTTTGGTGGGATAATGCGGCTAAAACCTTCAAAATACTGAAAATGGGATTGCATTGGGAGGGATATGCTAAAACTTATTATACCATTTGCCATGGCAAAATATATTTTCTTTATGAGTACTCCAAGTGTATTTTTTGTTGTAGGTCTGCAATATTCGATTTCGTTTTAAAGGCCCACATATTGCTTATTCGTACCTGCAAATCCGCCCATACCCATCCACGTGATGATTATTTCTTTTTCCCGATATTCCGCCAAAACAATTTTCGCTTACAGCGATTATGAAGGGAAACATGACGGATGCTTAAATGTTCCTTTGGGTAAAAAACTATTCACAATGCAATGCAATTTTGCAACGTGCCATTCATACGGTAGTAAAAATGCTTTGCAACAAAATGTTTTGGTGGTAAATATTTGCAACCCCTCTCCACTTCATCATCTTCTACCAAGCTTACTATATTGTTATGGTATTATGAATATTTTTATTATTTGTTTTGAGATTGCCTCTCACTCTCATCTTCTTGAAAATTGTAATCATTTTCCTTACACACACACTCACACGAAATTTTATTACAAATTTTGCTTTGTAGTGGTGCGATCAAGTCATGTCTGTAGAAGAAAAAAATAAAAATTTAGTAGCAAATGGTAGTAGCATCAAAGTGGACAGTTATTAGATGAAAATATTGATGGTATTTATTTGTTGTTGTAATTCTGTTGGTGTTGTGGTTCGGTTTCATTGAAAGTCATTCATACATTTATTCATTCATTCATAGCAATGGATTACTTTGCAGATGTTTTTGGCATTGCATTTATATTCGTCATCGCTATCATCAGCATTATCGGTCAAATATGTATGTCGATCGGGGTAAAAAACAAAAGCTGGGTTAAAAACGACTTCTGAAGACACTAAGTAAATATTTTTATAATACATTTATGGAAGATATTTTAAATATATGGCCCTCCACAGGTTTTCCTTGTGTGGAATACCCTCGCGAGCTCTTCACTTTGCAGATGACCGCACAGAGGACTTTTAATGACAGAAATAACTTAGCGTATCGAAGACATGCAGCTCTTCTTATAGGAAAGCTGGGGTTCTTCTAGAAGAGCAGGAGGTCTTCTTATCAAAAACCTGAAGGCCATATTATTGATGATAGGAAGTCATCTTATCGAAGACTTGGAGGTATTTTTATAGCAGAGCTGGAGGTCTTCTTATCGAAGACCTGAATTTCTTTTTATGAATGAACTGGAGAGCTGGAGGTCTTTTTATTGACGATCTGGAGATTCTTATCGAAGATCTGGAAGTCTTCTTATCGAAAACCTGGAGGTATTTTTATCGAAGGAGTGGTGCTATTTTATCGAAGATTTGGAGGTGTTATTTTAGCAGAGCTGGGGATCTTCTTATTGAAGAGCTGGAAGACTCTTCATCCTGGTGGTTTTCTGTAGATAGGAGACCCTTTAAAGGTAGTGGTATAGATAGATTTTTTATTGTTAGAAGTCCTTCCTCAGGTGGATACAGAAAGAATACTCTTTAGAATACATCATTTGGCAGAATATTTTTTTTTCAGAGGTCGTCTATAAATGAAAGTTCCTCCACGGGGGAAGGCAGACAGAAGATCATCCAGAGCTCTTCTATTGACATAATACCCTCCAAAGAATTTCTTTAGACAAAAGATGATCCAGACGTTTACTTTGCAGGTCGTATATAGATTGAATACCCTCAACATGTCGCATATAGATACTGTTTCCAGTTCTCCTATAGATAGAAAATTCTCCACTGGTTTTCTAGGGTTAGAAGACTTTTAACAAGCCTTCGCCGTTACGCCTTACAAGTTTTCGATAGACAAAATACCTTCTAAAATTATTTAATAGATAGAAGACCCTCAAACGGAATCCCCTCAGAGTTTCGGGAAGTCTTTTATAAATAGATGGACCTCCAAAGGTCTTCTATAGGTTGAAGACTCTATGCAGAACTTCAACGGACTCAAGAGGTATTATCTTGACAGAATACCTTTCAGAGGTATTCAATTGGCAGGTGACACATCAGAGGTCTTTGTTAGATAGAAGATCCTCCACAGGTCATCTATAGATATACTATCGTATACTCATCTAGATAGAAGACTTTCTACAGGCTTTCTATAGATATAGTTATAAGAGTCGTACACATCCCACATCAGGAACTTCCACAGGACAGGAAATACGCTTTACAGGTTCTTAATTTATAGATGGCACTCCAAAGGTCTTCCATGAGTAGAAGACTTCAGAGGTATTTTGTAGGTATACAGTTCTCATATAGATAGAAGACTGCCTACATATATTCTATGGCAAGAAGACTTTAAACAGATCTTCTATAGATATAAAAGTCTTTACAAGCCTTCTATTGATAAAATACCCTCCATAGACCCATAACAGAATCCTCTCAAGGTCGTCGAAAAACCAAAGACGCTTCACAGGTTCTCTATACATGCGCCCTTTCAAAGGTCTTCTATGGGCAGAAGACTCCCTACAGGTTTTCCATTTTTAGAAGCACTCCACTGAACTGATGAGCGCATCTGATTCATTTGTAGGGTACACTAATAATAATATGGACATCTACATTTTTAATGCATATTTGTAGTTTCTTGCATCGTAATTAATTTTATGGCTTCGCTAGTTTTGTTGCTGCCATAGCCGATCATTAAACATTTGATTCACACTTTAAGTATGGCATTATTCTGGCATAAAACACACATTTTTTACAACCGTTAATACTTCCCGTCTAAATGCATTGTAGAATGGAATGGATGGAATGGTCAAGGAGAAGTTAGAAGAACAAAAACAAGAACAGCAAGTGTATATTCAAAATGTTAATGTGTCAAGGCAGAGGTTGTAAATATTGAAAACATCAATTGAAATCAAATTTAAATTATTTTCTGAAACAAAATAGCGGCTTAATACCATGGTGGCTCTATTTTCGAATGTGACTGTAAATTGACTTTCTGAGATCTCCGAGAGTAAAAGTATTCATCGTAGAATATTTTCGATGAAGAACGATGCCTTATCCTTGCCATCATAAATGGATACGTTGCAATTTTAGACATTTTGAAGATCCTAGAATAAGTGTTCTAACCTAAGTGGCTTTCATCATCCCAAAGGAAGTCATGGACAAGAGACGGACGCACATACATAAATCGAAAGTGATTATGAGTGCATATTCTCAAAGGTATCTATGGGACTATCTCGTTTCTCTTAGCATGCTAAAAAAAACATATGCCGTAATACATAATTCTATACCACAGTGTTGTGATGAGTATAAAAATACTTTATGTATATCTTTGTGACAGTCACCAACCCTTAAGAATTAGCCAATTATCTCATTACTGATTATCGATACCTGTTTTTTGTTTCTTTTAAGCCCACTAGCCACTACACAAATATCACATCTTGCCTCCAGCACAGCAACAACCAATGCTAGTATTTTTTTACTCAACCAATTATGCTCCTCCTTTATTAGACACCTCTTTATGACTTATTTACAACTGTTACTCGCTTATCCGTCTGCAGTTGCCAAGTTACGTCGACAACTAAACAAAGTGGAAGGGAAAAAAGTCACACCCTTTCCTGCCCAATAATGGTCAGATGGCCTTAAACGGCCCCTAATTGTAACTTAACAAGCAAGGCAAGATGCGCAATATAAACGCGTGCCTTAATCTAAAGACAATCAGCTTACCCAACCTACTAATCAGCACCATGCACCACACAAAGAAGATGTTCAACATCCACCACCTTTGGGGATTTCTTTCGGTTTTTTTTGCGCCATTCAATTGTAAATCACCATTGGCTGGTCGATGACTGCTTTGTGATTTGCGGCTCATTAGAAAATTGATTAACGCCTTAATTATGTGGAGCAACAATTGTTAGACAGACAGAGGACAGCTTGTTAGGCGTACCCTCTTTAGAAATGCCAAAAGCAACCTCTAAGTGACTATTTAGGGAGGGCATTTGTTTTAGTTCAGGTGCACAAGCGATAATTATGTGCACGCACCATCTTTTTGTGGTAGGTGTTGAGAGTGTGGTTAGGTGTTCGTTGATAATAAGATGGAGAAGGGTTGGGTAGGTATTCGTATTTAGGTGTAAGAAAGTTAAGCCTTCTAGTACATATAAAGCGATAAAATTGAATAAGGAATAAGAGATAGTAAATACAGGTATATTAAAACAATTTAAAAAATGTTTATGATGATTTTTTCTTCCTATTGATGTCATAGATAAAGTCTTAAATTCGATCAACATAGAAATTTGGATCTATAGTGAAAATTGGTCTATACACGAAAATGGGCAAAAACAACAAGAACTTGTAAATTTGAGACGATTCAAACAATGAGAGATTTACATAAACGACGGCCTATTTCGAATTTCTTATACTCATTGTCAGCCTGCAGTTTCGTATTACAGTCAATTTAGTTGAATCTATAGGTACTGAACTCACGCGTCCTTAAAAAGGTCGGGCTGGGGCGAATATATAATACGAAAATCAATTTAGAGCAAACTTGATACACGCTATTCAGTAGGTAGAACCCAACGAAAATATATATGGGAGATATATATAAATCTGAACCGATTTCAACGAAGTTTGCAAGTGATTAATATATATTAAACTTCAGTACATTGTACAATCGTATAAACTGTGGGTCTTTAGAGCATAATTTTCATAAAATCGGACGAAAATATATATAAACCGTTTTTCACGAAACTTAGCACACGTCATTACATACTCAATTCAGTACGCTGTATCAAATTTCGTGCAAATCGAAATATATATATAGGGACTTTGGGGCATCATATCCATTAAATCGGATGAGAATATATATGGGAACCATACCTAAATTTGAACCGATTTTTACGAAACTTAGCACACATCAAATGTAACGTATGTGAGAGAATCACATTAAACTTCCATAATTCTTGATAATTCAATGGAAACCAATTTAAACTAGATATTAGTCTGTATCCTGACATAAACTGACACAAGTCATTCTAACTTCAGTGTGTTTTGGCCTTTGGAATCCCTATAGAGATCGCAATGTTTAATACTAGCATATACCCGCTACTTCATTAGCAAATGTGGGAAGTATTTCAAACCAATTACCAACCCATATTAACGCTTTTACAACCGTTTAGTACCAATGTTCTCTTATAGTACTCAACCCTCTATACAGAATTTGGTGTCATGTTTTACCCTTTGTACTCTTGTAAAATCTCCAAATTTCAAATACGAATTTCTAACACTTCCCACATACCCCAATCTTAATTCCAAATTTCAGGATTCATACCCCAATTCTACACATCCGCAGTGATCCTAAATTAAAATTTCAGGATTCCAACTCTATCGGTTCACCCACAATTCAAATTGTACTAAATTTAGTACATAGTAGTAATAATTTCCAAATGTTCCTACATACCCCAATCCTACACTTCCACAGTGTTACTAAATCAAAATTTCAGGATTCCAACTTTATCGCTTCACCCACAACTTAAATTGTACCAAATTTAGTATACTTAGTACAAAATTCTAAAACTTCCTACATACCCCAACCCTACACCCCCACAGTGATCCCAAATTCAAGTTTCAGGATTCCAACTGTATCGCTTCACCCACAATTTAAATTGGACCAAATTTAGTACACTTAGTACAAAATTCTAAAACTTCCTACATACCCCAACCCTATACCCCCACAGTGATCCCGAATTCAAGTTTCAGGATTCCAACTCTATCGCTTGACTCACAATTCAAATTGTACCAAATTTAGTACACATTAGTACAAATTTCTAAAACTTCCTACATATCTCAATCTTACACCTCAACAGTGATCCTGACTCCAAATTTCATGATTCTAGCTTTATTGGTTCACATAAAATTCAAATTTAACCAAATTTAGTACCATTTAGGACCCATAAGTGTTATTTTATTATAGTAAGATTTAGTACTTTTCGTACACACAAGTAACAAATTTCCAAAACTACGTTCATATCCCAATCCTACACTCCGACCGTACTTTTAATTTCAAATTCCAGAATTCCAGCTCGATTTGTATCTAGAAATTAAATTTGTACCAAATATAGTACCATATAGTACTTTTCGTACACATGAGTACACGCTTCCAAAATCATCTCCTTAAATAGACCCTACTTCTAAACCACACTCCAAATTTCATTTTTAGTGCTATCCGTTCAAATGCTACAGAATTGTGCCAAATTTAGTACATTTTCGTACTTTTCGGATAGTTATAGTTCGAATTTCCAAAAATTCTGTGGTACATCTATCCTACACTCCATCAACGACCACGAAGCCAAATTTCAGAGTTCTACCTCCACCGATTCGCCAAATACAAATGGTATCACATTCAGTACGTTTTACTACTTTTCGTACCGTTCTAGTACGAATTTCCAAAAACCCAGCCTTATCTGTCACCTTTAGACCAAGAGTGACGCTCACCCAAAATTTCAAGATTCTAGCTTCAGCCGTTTCGTCTGGACGTTGATGAATCGTTAAATCAGGCAGTCAATCACTTTACTTTTTTATTAGTATAGATTAAATTTGTACCAAATATAGTACCATAAAGTACTTTTCGTGCACATGAGTACACGCTTTCAAAATCATCTTCTTAAATAGACTCTACATCTCAACCCTAATTCGCATTCCACATTTCAAGTTTTTAGCTCTATCTATTCACATGCTACGAATTTGTACCAAATTAAGTACATTTTAGTACTTTTCGAATAGTTATAGTTCGATTTTTTAAAATCCCTTTGCTACACCTATCCTACACTCCATCAGCGACCACCAATCCAAATTTCAGAGTTCTAGCTCTACCGGTTCGCCAAATACAAATGGTATCACATTTAGTACGTTTTAGTACTTTTCGTACCGTTCTAGTACGAATTTCTAAAAACCCAGCACAGATAGGGCTGGGTTTTTGGTCCCAAAATTTCAAGATTCTAGCTTCAGCCGTTTCGTCTGGGCGTTGATGAATCGTTAAATCAGTCAGTCAATCACTTTACTTTTTTATTAGTATAGATTAAGTGTGTACCAAATATAGTACCATATAGTACTTTTCGTGCACATGAGTACACGCTTTCAAAATCATCTCCTTAAATAGCCTCTATATCTCAACCCTAATTCGCATTCCACATTTCAAGTTTTTAGCTCTATCGATTCACATGCTACGAATTTGTACCAAATTAAGTACATTTTAGTACTTTTCGGATAGTTATAGTTCGAATTTCCAAAATCCCTTTGCTACACCTATCCTACACTCCATCAGCGACCACCAATCTAAATTTCAGAGTTCTAGATCTACCGGTTCGCCAAATACAAATGGTATCACATTTAGTACGTTTTAGTACTTTTCGTACCGTTCTAGTACGAATTTCCAAAACCCCTGCCCTATCTGTCACCTTTGGATCGCTCTTGGTCCCAAAATTTCAAGATTCTAGCTTCAGCCGTTTCTTCTGGGCATTGATGAATCTTTAAATCAGTCAGTCAATCACTTTACTCTTTATTAGTATAGATAGAGCTTTGAATTTTTTCCACAAACATTACTACTAATCCTAGGACGATTGGTAAATACCCTCAATTTTTCGAACGATATGGCGACAAAAAAATCATTTCGATTTATCAGAGAATAACAAATCTCTTTCCAGAAGAGGTTTAACATGGTTCCATTTTTATTTGGTCAATACGGTTTCTGGATGGTTAAAATACTTGTACAAGGTACCATATAAGGGTCCAAACAAATCTTTCGTATTTTAGATAGTTCTAGCACTACTTTCCTAGTGATATGGTTACGGTCAGAAACCCTTCCGATAGTAATTTGGCGTTTCGTTTCATAAAACAATTTACTTCTGAAATTCAGAATGTAATTAAAGGAAGAAAAGTAGTCCTACAATTATGAATTAACGAATGCTAATCGATTTTCTAATGTCCA